>NC_060952.1:44924627-45108290 GCF_022045245.1 Lucilia cuprina | reverse complement strand
TGTATTTTAAGCGGTTTTAAATTCTGTTAAATGCATAAAATATCAATAAAATTAAAAAAATTCAATATAAAACATTTAATAAAATCGGCAAAAATTGATGCAATGAACGTCACAATAAAATATTTTTATATTTGGCATAAAAAGCTTCAAATAATCAAACACTTTCAAAAATTTAAACAGGGAGAACGATTTCTAAAATGCATTCAAAAAATCCGATATAAACTCTCAAAGATATAAAGGTTCAAAGTTTTTACCTTTTTGATTTTTTCTACTTTTCGAACAAATTGAAATTTCCATAAAAATCGCGTTTCTTAAAAATTTTCGAAATAAACAATGGAGTTGTTTTATTTTCTACTTAAAGAACATATATTTATAATATGATGGAAATTGGAAGACATGAGGTCAAAAATTGTCAGTTTTTCTGTGTTCTTTCCTGGAATTCATGATAAGTATACAGGCGTCTTGTTAAATCAGTTTTAATAATTATCTGAATTATACACTAGAAATGTATAAAAAGGTAAAATAGCCATTGCTTGACATGTCCCGGTATGTTGGGTATTGATGTATGTAATTTTGCTTGGGTATAGAATAGACGGTTAAAACCAAACTTGTATGTCCCGGCCACAGTTATGATAGCAAATATTAAATTATTTTAATAAGAAATATATTACTTTAAAGTTAACATCAATTAATTATTTTTTTTTTTTGTTAAAGATATATATAAATTGAATGGGATTTCAGTGGTCGGTCATTGCAACATTTCGCAAATTGCAACAACCCTGATTTCCTTTCGGTTGCGCAAATCGAGTCCGTACTATATTCATTGGTTAATTAACCGGCAATCGAGACTAAGCATTAACTGCAAAGTCATCCTAAATAATCTGGACAAATAGTATGCAACTGTAGGAAGCGGCAAGTAAAACCGGCGCAGATCTTATACGAAGGACCCAATCTAAAATTCTTAGAATTATATATAACAAATTAGAAAATATATAGCGATTTATGATGATTCATAGATTTATATGTAATTTGTATATATTTATATATATTAATATACATTTATATACTTATTTGTATACTTCTTGTTAGGTCAAGCTCTACTTTACTTTGTTGTCTAAAGTTTATTGGTTATATTATTTCCCAAATGCTTGCGCGGATGAACGGGAAATCCGAAAAACCGAAAATCTTTGACAAAAAATTTAAAAGTGAGGAAAAAGGAAAATATGTAGTAAAGATAAAAAAAATAAAATTATGGAGAAAAATATTGAAGGATATTAACGTAATAGAATTTTGAAAATCGAGTTGCGAAGTGGTGCTATTATTTTGACGGCAACTGTATATGTTATACATACAAAAGCTTTTATACACAAACTGACAACATTAATGATATTTTTTTGTAGTTTTTGTTTGTAAATATTTTTAATGACACAAGAAAAAGTAAAAGAAAATTATTTCATATTCGTTCGTTTTGATTGACGTATTGCGTGCGTATAATTGAACAATGATACACATTTTACATATAAAATACATTCACATACACATCTATATCCATACATATGTACGTATTAAGTATGTATGTACTAATGTTTTATCATATACACACGTGTAAATATAATTACAGCAGCAACAAAAAAGCCGCCATATTTTTTTTCACATTTTTCTATAGATTCGATAGGTTTAATTAGTTTTTCTGTATGGAAATATGTAAACATTGTACACACAATTACTAATGTATGTATTATTGTCCCTTCTAATAAAAATTATAAAAATAAATAATACCGTATATCTCTCTGCAATACAAAATAAAACAACCCATTTACCCTTGTATGTTCATATGTATGTATATACATACGTAGATATGAATGTGTAAATAGACATACATTGCGTAGCAACATTTTATCTCATTTCCTTGCTTATCAACAATTGATGATGATGTTTTGTAAATATACGTATTATTCAAACAAACATATTGTACCTTATCAACATGTTGTACATGCACTGTATTATCAACAATTGAACGAAGTTGTGGTTTGTGTCTAAGCTAATTTGCAAATCATTGTCGTTAAAAAGCCAGGAAATTAGGAAATAATGATTTTTGCTAATTTTCTGCTTTCAACATTCTAACACGTATATATATTTGAGTTTACTTAAATTTACTGTACAATTTGTAGCCTGAGTAAGTTTTGCGGCGTTCAACATACAAAACGTACATTCCTTACAGGAATGTACGTTTTGTATGTTGAATGTACGTTTTGTACGTTAAAAAAAATTTATTAATGTTATATTTTTATTTTCCAAATTGTACACAAATCATGACATTTTGTGCAAAATTGACTGAAATATAAATAATTTTTTTCTAATAAGAGTAATTCTAATTAGAATATTAATAAGAAAAGATCCTGATAAGGATTAATTTCCCTCTAGTTTTAACTTTGACAAGCAGATGGTATTGACAACTATTTATGTACTTGTACAGAAAAATGTTATGCAACTGTTAAATAAATTTTAACTTCATTTAGATTGTTGTAGTTTGTAAAGTTTTATACATGAGTTTTGTTATGTTTTCCACACACATGTTGTCTTAGCTCGGCTTCTTTGATTTTTATCATTTGTTTGTATGGTTCGCATTTTTTTGAATTCTAGTAGATCTTTTACATTTCGTGTTGCGTTTATTGAGTTGTTTTTATTTTATTTGCCGCGTCTTTTGCTCTGGCTGTCGTTGATTCACATGTGGTTGCGTTTGCAAATTAAAATAATCTTTTGCGGCCCATTTAATTTTAACGGTCCTTGAAAGTCACCACATTTATTACTAATTTGCCTTTTCTTAATAAAATTCTTTCATTTCATACATTTAAAGCTAAAATAAATAGGAATACGTTATTCTTGATTTTCTTAAATTAAAAAAATATATATGTATATAGTTGCTGTTAGTTAAAAAGAAATTAACAGTAATGTTTCGTGTGGCAAAAAGTATTTTGCGTGATACAAATGTTTGTACAGAAAAATGATTACGTTTTTAAAGAGTTCAAATATATAGTTGAAAGAAATTTATTATTAAAACACCATTCTTTTAAAGTATAAAGTATGTATCAAGTAAAAGTATTAAGGAATGAGGATCTATTATTTTATGTGTGTTATTTTAAAATCATTTATGTATATAATTTTTACCATTTTCAAAAATGTTCATTATTTTTTATACTGAAGATATCATATATATTTAATAAGTAAAAGTTAGTTAAAGATCAGATAAAAGTATAAAGTTTTATTTTTATTTCGGGGATCTGTTTAATGCCTGTTATCCCTGTTTCACCTACTACGTATAGCTGGCATTAATAAAGGTGATATGGTATAATTAAGTATTAGTTTATAAGCAAATATACCTATAATTTTCAAGGACGATTCCGATATTTACAGAAGATTATTATATCATCTCATCTCTCATGACAAAATCCTCACAATCATAATGTGATATTTGGCTTATAAATATTCTTGTACATTGCGAAAATTTAATGACTTTTTAACGATTAATTTTATCAATATTATAATTAATTTCCTGTTAAAGTTTTCAAATATTTTCGACGTGTGATTAAATAGTTTCTACAATATGTTTTGATTGCACCATCATGATATTCAAAGCTTTTTTTAGGTTTCATCGATGTTGTTGTGCAGCGAGTTGTCCGCATAAATCAGCACTTGAACGCTTTGCGAAAGTCTGTACTGTAAATTTAGAATTCATATAAATATGAATTTCGGTTTTGACCATTCGATGCGAATTTTTAGAACATGAAACGACAAAATTAAGGTTGACAACGAAACGTTGTCAATATTGCAACAATTCGTTGTCGCAATATAAATTTTATACACATAAGTTGTCCAAAAGTTACCAAACGTGGTAAGCTCAATATTGATAATGGATTGTGAGCTTACCATGTATATTACGTACGTATGTATATACTTGAAAACGGATGTTATTAAAAAATTTGGTGTCAATCGTTTCGGTTCACATCGGGAAAAGTTATGAATCAAAATTTAAAACAACCTCGAAAATATAAGCATTTTTACACATTCTAATGTAATTTTCTCGAAAACTCTGCAAGATACATTAGTTTCTACACAAGAGCTTGATCTGTGCGGAATCGCCAGAATCGGTCCATAATTTTATGTACCTCCCATACAAAAGTACATATTCCCTGAAAATGGGTCTTTTGTTAATAACTTCTGTAGCAATGTCGATATCTCATGTCAATAGAATTTACTCTATTGTCAATAGAATTTACTCAGAGGAACAATTTTTTGGATGGGTTCATAATTGGTCAAAGCTCCTGTACAAGGTCCCCTCACGAAAATCACTTAAACGAACATAACTCATTATTAAATTAAGATATCCATATAAATTTTGGTACAAGTAATGCTCTTATATACAGAAATATTACCATGAAAGTTTTTTTTGAATCGGTCCATAATTGGTCATAGCTCCCATACAAGGTATCTTTTAGAAAAACACTTAATGGCACATAACTCATTACTAACTAATAATACATAAAATAATTGGCATAAATGCTATTTTTGTACACATAAATGTTATTTCAAAAAATGTTCACGATCGGTCCATCCTTGGTCATAGTTTCCATACAAGGATCCCTCTCGAAAATGAGAAAAAACGCACATAACTCATGACCAAATATTGATATCCATACATTTAGCAAAAATATTACTCTTATATACATAAACTACACTATAAAATTGTTTTACGATCGGTCCATATTTGGCCATAGATCTCATACTTAGATTCACAATATTTATTACCAAATAATGATATAGATATAGAATTTTTAAATTTTGTCTTTTTATACATAATTGGTTACAAAGTCCTTTTACGAAAATCTCTTAAAAGCACATTACTCATTAACAAATAAAGCTACTGAAACAAAATTTGGCACAAATATTAGTTTTATATACAAAAATTATATTTATTTATATTATTTTATTTATTTCATCAAAATTTAATATAAAAGCCACAATAGGCCAATTAAAACTATATTACAAAAGCAACATCCTAAATATGACACGTGTGAATATAAAATAATAATATTCAATATTCAATAATATTTAAGATCTAATAAAACAAGATACAGTTGGCTCCCCAGCCAGAGGTCAAATAATAACAAAAAAATCCTAAAGATGGTAGTTAATCAAGTAAAGTCCATGTTTCCAAAGAGCAAAAAGAAAAATTATAAATGTGGTATTAAGAATAGGACTATTATTCAGTCTGATTAGGCATATTTTCCTCCTTCATTACCATAAATGGTTAAACACTTATTTTCATATAATTCTTAAATTATATAATCAATTTCCGTAATACAAATAGTGGTTTATAAATAAATTTACCTATTATGTACTAGTTGAGAAATGTGCTAAAAGCTTCAGCCGAAATGCATTATTTGAATGGGAAAAAGTACGAAGAACAATAGGTAAATAATTCCAGCATCTGGCCACTCTAACAATAAAAGAGCGCTCAAAATAACTGCACCTAATCCTAAGAATAATGATTTGAGGATTCCGAGTAGAGTGGGTAAATGAAAATCTACAGCAAAGTTAGGAAGGCAGACCATACTTCATTGCTCTAAAGAAAAATAACAAATTCCTATATGATATAAATTGCCGAAAGCTACACCCAAGAAAATCCTTAACATTACCTGAAATATGCACCCTACACCGAACACTATATACCTAACAATAGAATTCATTACACGATTCAATCTAGCAGAAACATTAGATAATGTACCAGATACAACTTCTAACCCATACACAATATGCGGGACCAATATAGCAAAAGCAAGTAGTCTATACCTAATATGGTATGGCAAATATGCACTAATAGAGAAAATCCTACGAAAGAGTCCGAAAACTCTAGAACATATATGATCAACATGTCCCTCAAATGTAAGCCTATCATCAACAAATATTATTTTCAATTAAAATGTTTTAATTTTCTCTATTTTTTATTTAAACAAATTTTTATTTGTTTTAATTATCTCGTTTTTTGAAACTGTTTGAAACTTAAGTGTAAAATTTTGATTAAATTTTTAACATGTAATGAGTTCAGAGATGACCAGTGAGAGAATCGTGCAAGGCTGTAATTAATATTCGACTCCAGCACATCACTATTGTCACGATTGGCACTAAAAAGCAAAAATACATCATCAGCAAATAGAAAAGACCTACAGACACTACTATCAATATATTCGGAGAGGTCATTAAGATACAAGATAAAAAGAAGGGGGCCCAAGACAGAGCGTTGAGGAACCCCTGACAAAAGAGGTAAAAGCTGAGAATATTCGCCATTAATATCAACAAACTGGAGTCTCCCAGACAAGTAAGAGTGCACCAGCCTACAAGCAGACCCAGAAAACCCAAAATTTCTGTTTAGTTTTTTAAATATGATAGAATAATCAATGGAATTGAAGGCTTTAGTTAAATCTAGGGCAACTAGTGAGGCCAATCTATTATTATTTCAAGATTTTTTTCACGATCGGTTCATAATATGGGCGCGGTCGGTCTCATACGAGGTTCCCTTCAGAAAATCACTTAAACACACATTACATATTACAAAATTACGGTATAAATACAAAATTTGACTGAAATACAGCATTTATGTACAGAAATTTAGCTTAAAGAATCGTTTATGATCGGTCTGTAATTGGTCATATCTCCATAATAGGCCCCTTAAAACGCTTTATCCGTACTTTACGAGTTGCATTATCAATTTGTGTAGAATAAAATTTATATGTACATGTATTTTGAAAATCCTTAAATCTTACACACACATGCATACATGCAAATTACTAAATATAGCTAAGCGCTATACAAATATAAAGAAAATAGATTTTGTAATGTTCAATAAATCTTGGAATTTTAATAGATTTAAATGTTGGGATTTTGCTATTTAAGACATGGGAAAACTAATTTCTACAAATACTTGAACAAATAGAAAAGTATTAATATAAATGTTGCTGGTGGAGGGTATTTAAGATTCGGCCCAGCCGAATATAGCACTCTAACTTGTTATCTCTGCTAAAGATTTATAATTAACGTCGATTATACCTTTTATTACAGTATCATTATTTGGCCCATAGTGAAAATTGCCGATTGAGTTACAGGTCATAATTATGAATATAATTTTAAACTAATTATTAGACATTTCAGGGGACTATTTTCACAAAATTAATCAACGGGCTTTAATAAGCTTTAATAAGCTAGACAACCAAAATACCAAATAAACCTATTTAAAGTTGTTTCCAATTTTTATGTATACTACAGTTTTTCTTGGAAAATTAAAATAAATTTTAATAAAATTGTTACCATGAGTATGTACATTGTGACGACAATCTTTTTAAATTTTGTGTAATGCAAAATAATCGTAATAGCGTATATGAAATTAGTGGTGACTTTTAGTACCATAATTGACACCCCAAGACGATGCTCTATGTAAGTTTTCATCTTGCTTTCTAAAATTTTCCACTTTTCTTATTCTTTTCACTAATTGTATGTATTTTTTAACTGTATTTTTTACTAAAAGTGGTTATATAGGAAATGAGTTAAATGAAATACATACTGTATCAGTTGTATCATCTCAAATTATATCATTAAATATTCAAAATGTTCAACACAACGTAGCAAACATTTTATTTTGCATCTAAGATATAAAAATTCTCAATTTTAATTAAACTTTAAACTTAGTATTTTAGAAAGCAAGATGAAAACTTACATAGAGCATCGTCTCGGGGTGTCAATTATGGTACTAAAAGTCACCACTAATTTTATATACGCTATTACGATTATTTTGCATTACACAAAATTTAAAAAGATTGTCGTCACAATGTACATACTCATGGTAACAATTTTATTAAAATTTTCAAAATATTAAGTTTAATAAATAAATAAATTCGTTAAAAATAATGCATATAAATTCAGTCGTACACATATTAAACGTGAAAATTTTAAATTACAAATAATAAAAAGGCTTTTAAATGTATAAACATAATTTTATTTGTTATAATTTGAATTTATGTATGTATGTACAATGTTTATATATGTAAAAGCAAAGTCATGTCCTTATAGAATAATTATCGTGTTCCAGTAACACTTCAAAGAGCTCTCTATTTTTGAATAGATTTCATAATCTAACAAATTATGTGTATATTTTGTAAACATTGTGTATGTACAACATTATACAGATTGTGTCTGAATATCCTTGTGTACACGCGCACCTTTCCTGTAAACAAAAATTAAAGTAATCATTTCTTGAACTCCCACAGTTTTCAAAAATTTACTTCATTATTTCATAAATGTTCGCAAGTTATCTGCACTGCTTGACACTTTTCACTTCTGACATAAACGAAAGCGATGGAAAAAGACGTATTTTCCTTGAAACGAAGATTTTCTTTAATTTATAAATAATGCGAAATGTGAAACGTTGAAAAATATTTATTGTAATTAAAATATAGTAGTTAGCCTTGAATGTACATGTATGGAGGACATTCGAATTATTTCCAATGTTAAACTTCCGAAGAAGGATGCAAAATCGGACGTTAGTGTAAACTAAGATTGTGTCTTCAAAGTTCAATCATTGTTCTGTGTAAATACTTGTTAATTTTAATTTTTTCTCATGTTAGTCATTTCTGCCAGTGTTTTTCTTAAATTATAAAAAAATATAAAATTATTTGAATATTGTAGCGTCATAGTGAGCATTTGACACTTTATCCACAGGATTGGATACCAGAAGCGCTAAAAGTGACAATTTAACATTTTTTCGAATTGCGGTTTGGAGTGAAAATGACTTCCCAGGTCATTTCCCATATCAGGAATATATGTAAAACAAAAACAAGTAAGAAGTTATAGTCGGGCGAGGTTGACTATATAATATCCTACACCTGTATACGAATAAAATGTTTAGTTTTCATAATAAATCTATGGATATTGTAAAATTTTGATTGGGTTTTTTTATAGGGGCCCTATAACTATAAAGTTCATCATGGTCATCAAGGCTAGTATAGAACTTGGTTTTGTAGCTTTTTGTCGAGTTACGAGTATATTAAACGTAATTATCAGGGAAACCAAAATATGCAAATGCATGTTTTTTGTGGTGCGTCGTATGGACTCATGGATAAGATATTTACACGTTTCAGACTAATTTTAGAATTTTGGCATTGATTTGTTAGAGCATATTTTTGCATATTTTACCCATAAGAGCATAATTTTGCATGATTTGACTTTTTAGCATATTTAAGGCATATTTTCGAGTTTTTAGAGCATATTTTACTCTTTTAGTATATATTTTGATGTTTTCGCTTTTTTTCGTTTTTATACATTTTTATTTTTTTTCAAAACTTTATTTAAAAAAAATTAAAATTAATTTTTTTTTTAATTTTTTAGCCTATTTTACAATTTTGAAAAAAAAAATCGTTATGTTATAGTTTTTTATTCAATAAAGCATTATATTTTAAATCGGATATAAAACCTATTACTTTTGATTTCATGAGACCGATTAAAATTCCAATAATTAAAAAACTAATTATTGGAATTTATGGCAACACCGATTAAAATGTCAGTTTAAAAGCTATGAATACAATTGGAAGAAATGTGTCAAACTTTGTCGTTTGAAATATGTTTTTTGGGGACCAAATGGTTTCATGTTATTTATTGGTTATCTGAACGTAAAACGGAATTCTATTATACTAGTTCTTCAAACTATGAGATGAAACATTTTTATAAAAATGTTGTAGGATATAGAATATGACATTAAACACTTATTATTTCATTACAATTTCAGTCTTTTTGAGCTTTTCAATGTTAGAAATAATAAAAAAATTATTTTTGGAGCATATATTTTAAATTTTAAGAGCATATTTTGAGTTTTTACGCATATTTAAAGCGCTTAAAGCACTTTTTAAGAGCATGTTTTCTGTTTCCCTGGTAATTATGAACTTAAAAGCCCTATTTGGCGTGTCAAGTTGTATGGGGCCTAGGTGAAATAATGGATCGATGTTAACTATTTTCAATAGGCTTCGTCTACGGTACAATAGAAGATCATGTGTCAAATTTCATTAAATTATCTCCAATATTGCATCCTATAGTTTGATTACAATGTTTACAAGCCCTATTCGGGTGTACAGTTGTATGGAGGCCAGGTGAAATAATGGACCATTCTTAACCATTTTCAATATACCCTACCCACTAAAGTGGTGTAGGGTATAACAAATAACTAAAATTAAATACAAATTAGTATGGTTATTAGAAAAGTAAATAGGTGAAATTAAATATAGATTAGTAGGGTTATTAAAAATATATTATGTAAGAGCAACATCTCAGTAACTAAATAGTTTTTAATCTCCTGAAAACAATGATAGTGGACCATACAATCGCTTCAAAGGGCAAACAAAAAATAGATGAGATTGGCATCTCACAAAATGTGTTAGCACCCTAAAGAACTTTGTGGAAAGTCGGTGCTAAGCTGAGACTGGCTCTTATTGTCCACTGTCTCCATAAAATAATGGAGCAGTAAACCAGCCAATGAACGTATACTGGAAATTATTGTAGGCCAAATACTGGCCGTGAAGAAATGTCTTTTACAGGGAAGACCAGAACTTATTTCGCATCTAAAGCTTTCATATTAAAAATTGGGAAGGTACTGTTAAAACAATCCCAGTAGCCACTGATAACGTGGAGATGTCAAATCATAACTTGCCAGAAACAATTACTGCTGCCCTATCCAAAATTGGGAAGACGCCGAGTGAAACAACCTTACTATATATATAGGTAAGATACATATGTAACCTTGGATAATTCGCCACAAGTTTTCTGATTAAATCACCTAAATTCTACTTACCAGCCTGTCAATTTTCCGACACTACCACAAACAGGACGATATGTAAGGAAACTATAAGCATGAAATTTTGTGTTAGTCCTTTTATGACACATAGAACGTGTAATATCCAACTACTACAGCGTACATGCCTCTTGGGCATACATATTTAAAATATGTGGCAGCACTTACAGCTGATAAGTTTAGGTCTACTGGCCACCTCAACAATGTGTCGGACATACCTGATTGCATACCACATACAGAATATGTCAGGAACTTTGAAACGCTGATCTCTGATAGAATGTCTTGGTCAAGAACATTAAAGCAAATATCCGTTGGAATCCGTTGTCAGACGGATTGCACTTTATTTGTCACTGTCGGGCATTCGTCGCAGTTTAATAAAAGTATCTTGGGAGTAATATTATTCCGGATATGACAATTACCCTTTCCCCATCTGCATCCGCGCCTGTCTCTCATTGACATAACCTAAAATTATGATACCTGCTTTGGATAATGGATTGACATTTGATATCTTAAACATATCGGGTGTGAAAAATGTATGGTTCTTTAGGCAGAAGTAAATATACACAGTGAACACAAGGTCTTTTTGACTCCTTTCTATTAGAAAATGGTGGATACCAAAACATAAGCATCAGGAGATAACTGTGTAGTTAACAGTATATTTGGGATAACAAGATATCAGTACTTCTAGTCAGTTAAAAATTAAATTAAAGACTGCCTAGTGCTTCTGGAAGGATGGAAAAGTGACGTGGATGATCAAGGCCGAAATGTTCTCTTAGATGCATTCGCTTTACAATATGAAAACAAAAGAAAATTATAAATACTACTGTCAGGAAGCTGTTATATTGATTGAACATAATATATTTTTTTATTAAATAGCTGATAAATTTTTTTAAAAAGATTGCTATTTTACAACTATCATGAAAAATAATGTCACATTTCTAATAACTATAAACATATTTAAGTTAAATATCCTTTAAAACGCCTTAAAGTAACTCTAAAACAGAGGAAATGAAGAAAGAATGCAAAAATTAAAGAAAAAATTATCTCTTAATCCCATAAGCCATGTCCTATCATAATTCTTTAAGTCAAATATTTCCTATATCCAATACAATGAAATATTTTCCTGCTCTAATCCATCCAAATTTCCACAAATACTGCTCTAGTTTTTGCATAATCGCCTTTATGTAATTTTACATCACAATGTATATATTTATGATTTTTACAATGTTACACAATTCTTATGCAAACAAAAATTCATCGAAAGGAAAAATAAACAAATATTTACTTAAAAATTCGCAGAATATAAAAGTCATAAAGAGTAAAACTAACACCGGAATCAATTCGAACAATAGATGACGGATTGAAATTAGAGCAATTTTTCAAGAATACGTCCGCTGAGTAGTGACAAACAACAATTAGAACAAAAGAAATTACATTTAAATTAGTGCAATTTAGTGCTGTTGACTTGGCTTGTTGGTCAGCGAATATAAAACAATGAGTCAACTAATCCCCCGGATTTATGCAAAAATATTGCATCAATACATTGTGAAATATTGTGTAATATAATGTAACGTGTTCGCTCGCTCACTTATCAACACGTTGACATTGGCTAGTGGCCCTTAATACACGTATTAGGTAAAATGAAATATATTCATCCAATTACAAACACAAGAAGAGAAAAAACAAACAGTTTAAACAAAAGAAACTAGAGCACAAGATCGTTTTAATCTGCTAGAGATTATAGAGTAAATATTTGCATTTATTGAGCAAGGCTTTACTGTTTTCTTTGCATAACTCACACACACATAGATACTTAATTATATGTGTGCTCGTTCATCAAGCGCGATCCACGACCTTGAAACGCTAACTAATCGCTTTTAGACAGCGAAAAATCAATAAAGAGTATATATTTATTGTTGATGTGAAAAACTGTTCTAGTTTTCAATTTCAATGGATTATTTGAACAACGAGTCATTTGCGGAAGTAAAAAATTTATAACATTGAAATTTTAAAAACATGTTACTTTTTTAATTTTTTTGAAACAGAAATGGTAGGTATTTTTTAAAGGATCGGAAAGGATCGATTACTGGTGAGTAAGTTGTAGTAGATTATGCAGGTTTAGATCCGGCATAACATAAAATTCAACACAAATAAGTTTTATATGAACTGAATTATTCACATAGTCCAAACAAAGAAACTAACTAACTAACCAACCAACCAACTAACTAACTATTAAAAAATTACCTTTTAAATCGTAAATGTTTTATTAATACGTTGATAACTGTATGATATAATTTGTTTTAATAAATTTCACCTTGATTTCAGTCAATAAAATCGGAAGCCTAAAACAAAACAAAATTTTGTTTAAATTTTCGAAAGAATAACGCTTCTATTTTAAAAAATATTATAATACCGGTGGCTCATCGTCATATTTAAGTTACAAAGTCATGGTCTATCGCAAAACTCCATTTATTTTTAATAGTTCTGCTATGTTAAACATTCTTTTTTCTGTACGAATAAAAAGAATTCCGTCTAAAAATTATAAAAACATCATAAAACGATTGTCCCATAAAACGATTGTCCTACATAAAATTTCCAATTCCAAAAAAGTGTCCTCATTTAAAAAAAACTGTATCGGCTAAAAGACTTCCTATTTTTATGATGCCATTGTTTCAATTATAATTTTACATGGAATTTTCATATTTTCCGTGTTTTTGATCTCCTACTTTTTCATCCTACAAACATAATTTCGCAGGAATACAATGGACAATTTGCTTTTTTCGTTTTGTGTTCGTCACTAATGTTTTAAAAGAACCAAAATGAAACTATGTCAAAAAACTGGGTTTCTCAAGAATTCCATTCTAAAAACTACGATCGTAAAAAATATAGTTCAAAAACATTGTTATACCTACTCTCATTTTTACGATTCCACGAAATGCGAGCAAATGAAAACGCGAGTTTTTGTCGCGCTGGCATAAACAATGAAAATTCCTCTAGAAAACTTAAAAAATTGGGTCGAATGTTTTATGAGCCTAAAAAAATTGGACGACTATGGCAATGTATTAACAAAAATTACTACAAGCGTCTTAGTAATTATACACCAAGCAGACGTACATATGTATGTAGATGCAGAGGGAGAGAGATAGAGAGAAAAAAGAATCACATTTCAGCTAGAAAAATAGCGAAACGGCAATAAAGACATTAAAAACCTTTTTGTGCGCGAATGACCTTGTCGCAAAAAATAAGAGACATAGCAACGACAAAATGCGACGTATTTCACGAATTTTATTAGTTTATTAGTTTAATGACTCTTCGCGCAGTAAATGAAAAGAAACTATTTAAAAAGGACTTTTCTTAAGATTTCAAGGTATTTCGCAGAGTGTTGAAAATTTCAAGAAACACGGAAATTATCCGAATTTCTGGCTCTCGTGCTCTCTGAGTGCGGTGAGAAGAGAAAAATAAAACAGCGAGAGAGAGAGAGAGCAAATGCATAATTTCTCCTCCCTATTTCAAGATCAGCGAATATTTAACGTCGCGTGTACACATTATAGCAGAATTTCAAGGTTTCAGCGTTTCACGCGTTGAATTGAATTCTAAATGAACCGTGTCATAGATTCTTATGCACTCTACTAATAGCTCACCTTCAGTTTCGCCTTTATTTCTGTATTTCACAACGATTACAAATGTGTAAATGAATACGATATTAAGGAAACCTACGTTGAAAATTATTGTCAAGTCATAAAAATATAAAACTGACAACAGGAGGCAAATCAGGGAAAAACAAATCGTACAATGTTTTCAAAACATTTCTCCTCCTTCGTTCAATCTGTCTGTCCATCAATTTCGATAGTATAATCCTAGATTCGTGGAATTTTTCGCGCACGTCTTCGTTACTAGGGCGTACGACAGCAAACAATTAGATAGAATAAAATTTAATGTGAATTTGAAATAATGATGGACATCATGTTGTTAGCTTCATTGTCAATGAAAATTGTCAATATTAGTAGTTGCAATTATTTACAATTTAAACAATGAATACGTCCAGTTAGGGAAATCATATATTTTTTTCTCATATGTAAATTGTTTTCAGTTACTTTTTAATTAACTAATAATCCTAAAAGCCTTTGAGAAAAAGTTTGAAAAAATTATTTATATATACAAATTTAATCCTAAAGACGTCGGTATCATTACTAAAGTTTACTCAATATGTAGCACAAAAATTCAAAGCTTTTTTATGCTGATGTTTGTAACGCACAATATACCAATCAGCTCAGAATCATTTTCTGAGTCGATTTAGCTATGTCCGTCCGTCTGTCCGTTCGTCTTTCCGTCCATGTAAACCTTGTAATCAATCTACAGGCCGCAATTTTGAAGATAATTGAATGAAATTTGGTACATGATCTTCTATTATCCCAGGGACGAACCCTATTGAAAATGGTTAAAATCGGTTCATTATTTCACCTAGTCCCCATACAACTGTACCCCGAATAGGGCTTGCAAACATTGTAATCAAACTACATGTCACAATTTTGGAGATAATTCAATGAAATTTGGCACATGATCTTCTATTATATCGTAGACGAAGGCTATTGAAAATTATTAACATCAGTCCTAGCCCCATACAACTGAACCCCCGAATAAAGCTTGTAAACCTTGTAATCAAACTACAGGTCGCAATTTTAGAGATAATTCAATGAATTTGGCACATGATCTTTTATGGTACTGTAGACGAAGCCTATCGAAAATAGTTAACATCGGTCCATTATTTCACCTATAGAACTGAACCCGCCAAATAGGGCTTTTAAGTTCTTAATTATGTTTAATGTACTCGTATCTCGACAAAAAGCTACAAAACCAAGTTCTATTCTAGTCATGATGACCCCGATGAACTTTATATTTATAGGGCCTAGCCCCTCTTAAAAGCCCCCATCAAAATTTTATTAAACAGTAAATGGCAAGGTACAATTCAACTTAAATGCTTTATTATGAAAACTAAATCAAATTTTATTCGTATACAGGTGTAGGGTATTATGTGGTCGGCCTCGCCCGACTATAACTTCCTACTTCTTTGTATTTAAATTTATCTGTTGATTTAAAACGATTTTCAAATTCCAGTTTGCAAGAGCTTTAAAGGTCCATAGTATCATTTTATAGGATTCATGAAATTCCAACGAATAGTAAATAATAGTTGCAAACTGACACATGTATATACATATTATGTATGTGTGTACATATGTACTGTCCGAAAAATATAAAAATATTTAGAGAGTAAAAAACTCCTGAAGGTGAAATTCAATGTAAATATAATTAATTTATTACACACAGGCTTAGGTAATTAAATATCTTGAGATAACATTGCAAAATCCCTCTAATAAATATATACAAACGTATGTATACATATTATCCACTTGCATAGCAGGTAAAGTTTTAAAATTAGCAAGATTTCCATTCGCTTCGCAAAATAAAAAATGCATACATGTTATGCATATTTTCTTATTCATCGCGTAATTTATTTTCCATTGTAAGTGCCTTTGAATTGCTTTTAAACAGCTGAATTTGTCGAATTTGATTTTTGCACACTAGAAGGTTTTGATTTTTATCAAAATCATTAATAATGCTCTTCTAGGCACACATTCACGCAAAATGTGACAGTTAATGAAGATGGACAGTTGCGATGTAAAAATCGAACAAAGTACACCAAAATTGTATTATTTAATATTTATATTATACATTGGTCGGTGGTGGAAATGTCCTATAGAGCAACACGAATTTTGATTAATTATTTGTCTTAAGGATTGAAAATAAACAGAAAAATGTCCCATATTTTAGTAAAATATATATGTACATATAATATTTTGCAAAAATTAGGGCTGCAGATGTTTTCACAAATAATTAAAATATAGTTCATTCTAAAATACTATTTCTTAAAATGTTTGTTCTGGCGTCAAAATCTGCTGATCTATCTCAAATTATATATATATATATATATATATATATATATATATATATATATATATATATATATATATGAAGATAATTCAATAAAATTTGGTACATGATATTCTATTGCCCCAGGGACGAAGCCTATTGAAAATGTACCCCCGAATAGGGCTTAAAAATATTGTAATCAAAC
The DNA here is from genome assembly GCF_022045245.1 of Lucilia cuprina. NCBI lineage: Eukaryota > Metazoa > Arthropoda > Insecta > Diptera > Calliphoridae > Lucilia > Lucilia cuprina. The sequence goes on along the minus strand of NC_060952.1, from coordinate 45,091,269 downwards.
TACATGTCGCAATTATGGAGATAATTCAATGAAATTTGGCAAATGATATTTTAAATGATCTTACATCGGCCCATTATTTCACCTAGGCCCCATATAACTGAACCCGTCAAATAGGGCTCTTAAGTTCACAATTATGTTTAATGTGCTCGTACCTCGACAAAATGCTGCAAAACCAAGTTCCATACTAGCCTTGTTTTAATAAACACTAATTTCTTAAGTATATCTAAGGCAAGGTACAATTCAACTTAAATGCTTTATTATAAAAACTACCTTTGTAGTAGGGTATAATATGGGCGGCCTCATCCGACTATAACTTCTTACATATTTTTTCTTTTTTTCAAATATTGAGTTGATTACGGGAAAAACATTAAAAAAATTAATATTATTGGTTCACATAATGTATTTCAGAGGGTTTGAATTTTCTATTTTTATTGAAATGGATGTCAAAATTTCCATAATTTTTAGCATATATACAGAAATCGAGATTTTCTATAATTGATATCCCCTTTTAAAACATATATATTTTCTCGTATTAAGTACATTAATAAGCATCGTTTTAGAGGTATTTCTCTAATTTCCACAGGATACCCTAAAGTACATTACCGAAAAGTTAAGTTTAGTTTAAATTCTCGGAAAAAAATAATTTAAGTAAAGTATTGGTCCATAATTGATTTTCGTACATAACTAATTATCAAATAAAGATATTTTCGTGTAGTTTGTCAAAATGTATCTATAATTATGTACAAAATATTATTCTTAATTGAGGTTAAGGTTAAGCGATACTCGATTTCAGAAGTTGATACGAAAGAAAAGAGTATTTTCGACCACACTAATTTGCAATGATTTTACAAATAAAAAGGTAAAAAACGACTGAAAAAAATTAAACCATTAAAACTTTTGAATTTTTAAAGATAATTCAACTAAACATGGAATTTGTTAAACCGGTCCATTATCACACATAGCCTTTATACAATCAGACCCGCAAATACCTCTTTTATGCTTATAATTATGTTAATTTACGAAAATCGACAGATTTAAAATTTGAACTATGTAAGCCTTTCTTAAAACGATCGGACCTCGAACCTCACAAAAAAATTAAAAAAGATAAACAAATATAGGCATGATGCGGATGATATAAATCTGAAACTGCGTGTTTAGTTTTTCATTTCGTGGTCCTGTGTCCTATATAAGTAAAAGCTTATTCCAATGTTTATTGAAGGATGAATTATTATGTGGTAAAATAATTGCGATAGTTAAGATTCCATTAATTTATATACAAAAACTGAGCCAAAAAACAGTTTTCTACATCAATTACTATAAAAATATTCAATGTAATGGAGTAAATTTTTCAAAATATGGTAATTTTTAGCTAAAGACAAATTTCCAAAATTTGTTGTATAAAAATTGCATTATGGTTTTATACCCTACACCACTAGAGTGGGGATTTGGTACATGATCTTATATAACCCTTTATTTCACCTAGCCCCCATACAAGTGTACCCCCGAATAGGTCGCAATTTTGGAGATAGTTCAATCAAATTTGGCACATGATCTTCTATTATACCCTAGACGAAGCTTTTTGAAAATGATTAACATCAGACCAAATAGGGCTGTTAAGTTCATAATTATGTTTAATATACTCGTTTCCCGACAAAAAGCTGCAAAACCAAGTTCTATACTAGTCTTGATGACCCTGATGAACTTTATAACTATAGGGCCTCATTTGACCCTATCCCCTCTAAAAAGCCCCCATCAAAATTTTACTTAAATATCCACAGTTTTAATAAACTGTAAATGGCTTTAGTATATCTGAGGCAAGTTACAATTCAACTTAAATGCTTTATTATGAAAACTAAATCACATTTTATTCATGTACAGGTGTAGGGTATTACATGGTCGGCCTCAACCGACTATAACTTCTTACTTGTTTTATCTTGTGAAAAACTTATTTATTTCAATAATTTCATACACTTTTTTTCGTAAATATATCTACAAAAATGGCACATTCGGTAAGATAACACATTAATTTTTTAAGAAATCCACTTTTCTTACAATAAAATAGCTATTGAATATCTCGTGAACCGGGATGACGAAATGTCCGGATTTTAATTCCATACCATGTTATTTAGTTAAGCACTAATTTTGATTCGAAAGCACGTACTGGTTAAATAAATACAAGTATACCGATAAATGCAATACAAGTATGTATGTTAATTGCGATGAAAATCAATTAAACAAGTTCTATATGAATCAAAATCAGGCTACAAAAAGTTATGAGGATAGGTCAACAATTGATCATATAGTACTAGTACTACGATGAAAATCGACATAAGAAAGTTTAAACTTAGGAACATAATTCTTCATTCCGAATGTAATGAGGACTGCTTTATTAATGTATCTAATGTGGGTGTTGGGTAGGGGTATTCTTAATAAAATGTAAGCAATATTTTGCATTTTTTCCATAATAATGTAGTTTAGACACACTCACGAAAAAAGGTGCTTGAGTTACCCCCTCAAAATATTCCCTGTCATTAAATTTGATGTTACCCAAAATATTTTGGATTTAGTATTTTCCTATGGGCAGAGATGTGATTTATTTGAAATAATTTTATTTAAAATAGAAATAAAAATATAAAAAAATATTTTGAATTTAAATCATTTTCAAATTAATATTTTGTATTTTGGGTTTAGTATTTTCCTATGGGCAGAGATGTGATTTATTTGAAATAATTTTATTTAAAATAGAAATAAAAATATAAAAAAATATTTTGAATTTGAATAATTTTCAAATTAATATTTTGTATTTATAAAATACAAAAGGATTTGTATGTAAATATTTTATTAAATCAAAGAGGTCCCCATTTGGAAGACTAGTTTTTTCCCTTATACGAGATTTGATTTCTTGTTTTAAATTTCGTAATCATAAAGAAATAAAATGTGAGTAAACATTACCTTATCAAATATTAAATAATCGAGCAAGATATTATAGATGATGACTCTATGTTATCACTGATGGAATTTCCAGAATTTAGTAAGGAATGTGGAGAGTTGCATTTTCCACATATATTGCATTTAATAGCCTTCATATATATAGATCAAGCCAGATTTCAAAACAATTCATACAAAAAACTTTACGATGCCGCCATGGGAAAATGTCAAACCCAATAGTGGAGAGGGTATATATTCGTCAAAAATATTCGTCCTATACCCACCTTAAAGTATACCAATCATTTTCTGAGTCGATTAAGCTATGTCCGTCCGTCTGGCTGGTTGGCTTTCCATGTAAACCTTGTGCGCAAGGTACATGCCGCAATTTTCAAGATAATTGGATGAAAATTGGCACGAAGTGTATTGAAAATGGTTAAAATCGGTCCATTATTTTGACTAGCCCCCATACAACCGTACCCCCCAAATAGGGCCTTTAGGCTTCTAATTAATTTAAATGATATATTATGTTAACAAAAGTCGACAAAACTTAGTTTATAGACACTACCGATTTTTGTAATGATCGGGCTTCATTTGACCCTAGCCCCCATACAAACTCCTCTTCAGAATATGACTTAAAGGTTAAAATTCACTTACAAACACTATTAACACTTTTAAATTGTACATAAATAATATTGAAGTAGATTTAACTCCCCTACCAACATTTTTAAGCATAGGGCCATATTTTGCCCTACTCCCCTTTGAGCCCTCTTATAAAAAATCTCTTTTTTTGCCAAAAAAGAAGTAAAGATATTTCGAAATAAAGTTAAAAAACAAACCAAATGCTTTATTTTTTTTAAATAATCCCCATTTTTAACATACATACTGACTGGTGTAGGGTATCATATGGTCGGCTACGCCCGACTATACATTCATACTTGTTTTAATTTTACAGTTTTTTCTTAAACAATATATACGATATGAGGTATCGTATATTTTGTTTGCTATGTCTAATTGTGTGCAAAGTAATACATCATTGGATGGACTTTCAAACGATGCTCCATATTGGATATATTGCTTCAAAACAAAACATTGTTCAGCTCACGAATGGCCATCGCTAGACTTAAAATATTTTGGGAATCATCGTAAAACAAAGCAAGATAAATTTTGAGAGGGGTAACAAAAACTCGTTTTTGCTTTCCATACAGAGTGAGTCGGTCTAATGCGCATGCATAAAACGGGCTTGGTCAATATTATGTGGAATTAATTCGTATATCTTCAGTACAATACTTGACAAGTTTCAAATGCTAAGCTTAACGCGATGTTTTACCTTGTACTATTTTTGTCGCTCTCTGCTATATAATTGATATTGTTTAAGCTGCTTTTATTTTGTTTAAATTGTGTATAAAAGAGTACGGATAGGATCATCTAAACGCAATATGTAACGATCAGTAAAACCGTAAATATGCTCTAAAGAAAGAGTTTTAGCACTTAAGCAGTAAAAAACTCAAAATATGCTCTTAAAATTTAAAAATATGCTCTAAAAATAAATTTTCTGTTTTTTTTAAAATTAAAAAGCCCAACAAGACTTAAAATGAAATATTCAATATTTAATGTAGTTCATGCTACACGATTTTGATAATTGATTCATCTTATAGTTTGAAGAATTACTTAAATAGAATTCCGTTTTAGATCCCCATAAAACAAATTTCAGACGACAAAGTTTGACACATTTCTTTCATTTATATTCAAACTTTTAAATTAACATTTTACTCGATGTTGTCATATTATTTTCATCATAATGAAACTACTGTATTTTTCGCTGTTAAAATTTTACAAACAAATGAAAACAAATTAATTTAAATTTTGAAAAGAAAATGTTTTTTAAATGTACAAATATGAAAAATTAAAGCGAAAAACATTATAAAATGCACTAAAAGTGTGAAATATGCTTTAAAAACTCAAAAATATACCTTAAATATGTTACAGAAGTCAAATCATGCTAAATAATGCTCTTATGAGTGAAATATGCAAAAATATGCTCTAACAAATCGATGCCAAAATTCTTAAATTGGTCTGAAACGTGTAATATACTATCCATGAGTCCATACCACAAAAAACATGCATTTGGTTTCCCTAGTAATGAACTATCACACATTGAGATAAAATGAAAAATTTTACAGTCTATGGCTCTATTCATTTTTTTAAATTAAACAAAAAACAAGCAAGTCGCATTTGATCAGGGATGTATTTTTATGTAAACACATACAAAACAAGTATGAATCGGACATTGCCGACCAAATGATACCAAATGATACCAGTCAGTATATTAAAAATGTAGATTATTTTTTGAAAAATAATAAAAATAAATATTGTTGACAAAAAAAGATAAATTATAAATTTCGGCAGAGGAATTTACGTCTACTTCAAAATTATTTATGTAGATTTAATCGTTTTGTTAGTAATTAGAAGTGAATTTTGACCTTCAAGTCTTTTTCTGAATGGGAGTTTGTATGGGGGCTAGGGTCAAATGAGGCCCGATCACTATAAAAATCAGTACTGTCATTTATCGTTGACATAATATAACATTTAAAGTAATTAAAAGCCTAAAGACCTGATTCGGGGGGTATATGACAAATTGCAATTAAATTATCTTGAACACTCAGACAGTCGGGCATAGTTAAATTGACTCATAAAGTTGTAATGAGCTAATGCTACTTATAAAATGTCCGACCCCATAAAGTATATGAGCAATTATCAAAGATTTTAATTCCTTTGAAATTAAACTAAATTGTTAATATCTTTGGTAAGAGTAAAATGTCAAACAAATTTTTTACGGAATTATATACACAAGACTTCCAGCTTAAAAATTGTAAAACTCTAGGTCTTCATTTTTTAACGTAATCGGTTTTGAAAGTTTATAAAATTAAAAAAACATGTGTCACTAACTATTTTTTTACCTTCTTTTTATTTTTTGGTCCATAGATTTAAACTTTTGGATACTATTCGTTATAGTGCTAATTAAATGCACTTGCATGTTGAGGTAAATTCTTTGCTTGCATGTTGAAATTTATCACCAGGTTTTTTTCCAATTTCGATTTTTTACAGTTTTTATTTTGACCGGGCGCTTTCGCCCTTTAATAAAATACAAAAATTGGGACAACAGTGGTTAGCTGATGTAATTATACACAGTATGGTATATATCTCGTTAATGTGCCCATAATAGGAGATCGGAACGAAAGCTTTTAAAGTTGGAAAACTTGAACGCAAATTTTTTATAATATTAGTTTTTGGCGCGGCAAATTCGCACTTATATAGGAAGTAATTTAAATTATTGCGTAAATTGAGTTTTTTGTTACTTTGAAGTAAAAAATCGGAGGAGCATGCAAATTTTATATATCAAACATCGACTTATACAAACATTTAATGGAAAGACATGAAGATAAGGACAAATACAATGGCTTGGGATTATAAATTCTTGTAAGCCACAAAGACGTCGCTTTTATATAAACACATTTTGCCAAGGAACATCATGGATGATGCTCAAAATTCGTCAATATTATCACCATTTGCAAGTTTTCTTAATACTTTAATGTAAATCTGGGGCGCATTGGAAAAGTTAAATAATTGTGGGGCCAAATAAAATGATCTAGCATCAAAAAGCATCACCATATAAATATTTAATTCCTTCAAACTATAATTTTTTGATTTTTTTTTTAACTCTAAAATTAAAAAACTTTGATAATTGCTCATATATGTAAATATATTCTGGATCCTGTCTGTCCGCCTGTGTGTTTGAATGTCGAATCCTTCAATAAAGAACTCAGGTGGAAATTTTTGTACATGGATTGGGCACGTCCATGTACAAGCACTTTGCTGAAGTACTCGAGCTATCTTATCTCTGACCATTGCTGCCCCGTTGCTTAACTTTCGAGATGTAAAAACATCACTTCCGTTGACAACCATCCAGATGGGATGGCCTCAGTTGATTCGGCAACAGCAACTAGAGACATAACCGATGGACCAAAGTACGAATCCATCAAATAAGCCGAGGAATTTGTTCTTACTCACAGGGACACACTGTGGTAGTTCTGATATGGACAGAGTATACTCTGAACATATCTGGGCAAGGAAAATTCAATGGTATCATTTGTATATGATACCTTTCATCCATTATCATACAACCCAACACACATCCATTTATACGACACATTCATAAAAGAATAACATACGACATCGCTCGCGACAAATGGTCGCGTGAACACACATGCTCATTATGTAGAGTACTGTGGCTACAAATGGATCCTCACAGGTCTAAATATCTTCTTGGTCTCCAAAGACCGCAGTTAAGTAGGCTGATATCGATAATCACCGGCCACTGTAAATTTGGGAACCATGCTAGACGCATTGGTCTCCCGTTCAACGATTACTGTTGAAGTTGTCAAAACGAGGACGAAGAAGAGACTATCACTCATCTTCTCTGCGATTGCCGTGCTTTGGCAGACGCCCGTTTTCGGACGCTTGGATCGACCTATTTTGGTTATCTATCCGAATTGTCAAACGTTCAATTGGAACGTCTTCTAGAGTTCATTAACTTGTCAAAATGGGTGTGAATCCTATTATTCACACTATTCATCCACGGCATCTGCCCTGGCCTGCTTGTTTCTCATCATCTCCTTCTTTTTACAGCTGTCTCTGCTCCTCCACTCTTCCCTATCTCTCCTTCTCTTTTTCTTTTTCTTACAGGTATTTACAAAGGGATCAATATGGACCTAAGTAAAGCCGAAATTGGCTACCTGTGAAAACCTAACCTAACATACGACACGTTTATTATAGGTGAGGCCCGCCGTACCCCACATTCATCCCGTACCATATACAATTAATACCAACTCATTTCCAACGCTTAGTCAAACAGTCAATCCTCCGTTGGGGTGCTCTTGTTTGACCTCTTCTCAGTCTATGCAAGGACTAAGCCAGGCAGTAGACTGTAACTAATTTTTTAGTCCCGGCCAGACTATAGGTATTGGAATATCTATTCCCCAGGATTGCAATAACACCAAGATGGAGGCTTCACCACTGGGGGAGTCGTCTGTGGGTTTGACATGCTTTCGAGAAGATCGATAATTAAAATCAGCAAAATCGGTCCATAAATACCGGAGATATGAACAAAACAAGTATGAATGTATAGTCGCGCATTACCGACCATTTGATAACCTACACCGGCATTATGTTAAAAATGAGGGTAATTAAAAAAAGCATTTGATTCGTTTGTTAACTTAATTTCGGAAGATTTTTACCCATTTAAAAAAAAAAAAGAAATTTTTTAAAAGAGGGCTCAAAGGGGTGTAGGGGAAAATATGGGCCTATCCTTATAAATGTTGATAGAGGAATCCACGTCTACTTCAAAGTTACTTATGTATAACTTAAAAGTGTTATTAGTGTTTATAGGTGAATTTTGACCTTCTAGTCATTTTCTGAGGGGAGTTTGTATGGGGCTAAGGTCAAATGAGGCCCGATCATTACAAAAATCGGTAATGTCATTAAAAGTTATATAAAAATAAATTTTGCAGACTTTTGTTGACATAAAATAACATTTAAATTAATTAATTAATTAATTAATAAATTATGAGCCCAAAGGGCCTTTTGGGGGGTACGGTTGTATGGGGGCTAGGCTAGATAATGGACCGATTTTATCCATTCGTCCTTGGCCAAAAATAAAGAGTGTGTGACAAATTTCATCCAATTATCTTAAAAATTGCGACCTGTACATTGCGCACAAGGTTTACACGGACAGGCAGCCAGTCAGCCAGATGGACGGATATAGCTTTATCGACTCAGAAAACGATTCTAAGCCGATTGGTATACTTAAGGTTGGTATAGGACGAATATTTTTGTTGCAAACATCAGCACAAATCCAATATACCCTCCCACTTTAGTGGTGTAGGGTATAAATACGAGACAACATCTGAAAATTTCATAAAAAATTTAGATTTTTTATTCATGCTCAGACAGAAATTGCAAAAATAAAACAAAATGCATACCCATACGTAAATTTTGTTATTGTACGCTTGTTTATAAAAACAAAGCAGAGCAAGAGTAGCAGATGGAGAGCAGCACTAGTGTTGATATTGGCTAGAAACATGAAATTAAGTATATGGAGCCTGGCTTAAGTTAGAAGCTATAAAATAATCTTTTTGGAAACTTTTTCGTTTTTCAAAATGTACTTTTTGAATATTCTATAATATTGAACCTAGGAATATGAAATTAAGTATGTAGGGTCTGAATTTGGTGAGAACCCATAAAAGGGAACATTTGGATACTTTTACGTTTTTCAAATAGCACTTTTTTGAATTTTCTATAATATTGAATCTAGAAACACGAAATTAAACATATTGAGCCCAAAGTAATGATGTAAAAGAGGACTTTTTGGTACTGAATGTATTTTTAACACACCATGGTGAAGAGTATATAACATTCGGCACAACCGAATATAGAACTCTTACTTTTTTAAATAATCCCCATTTTTAACATACTGTGTGATGTAGGGTATCATATGGTCGGATATGCCCTACTATACATTCAGACTTCTTTAATTTAAATACAAGTTCCTTTGAAACAAATTCTTAATAAATATATTAAAAAAATAAATTTTAATGAATAACATGTAAAAAAGTTGGCCCGGCAAGAGACAAAAAGGAAAGGTATTTCCAGTTTTAGGGCAATATTGCATTATGAAATAAGGCACAAATTCTTTTAATAAATATTAAGGCGCTGCGAATTATGGCCCCATGTAAAATGGCCCCAAAACATAAAACGCAATATGGCCCCAACAAAGATACAGGAAACAAAAACACGAAATTTTTGTTTTTTTAATATATTTTTTGGTGTATTTCAACATTTTTACATTTGGGGTAATACTGCATTTTGCAAAAAAATTAAATGACCCCAATGTTGTGAAATGAAGAAATACCTCAAAACGAGACTATTTTTTCCTTTGGGGCTAATTTTCATTCTTAAATTTTGTAAAATACGTGAATATTAAAACAATACATAGGGAGCTAAAAAACCATATAATAATTAGGGGTGATCTTTCATTATTACTATTTATTAATATTTTATAATAAATCAGATCATTATTGCGCGATATTTTATACATAAAATACAACAAATATTATTACATAAAATATTTTTTTTATTAAATCGCGCGATTTTATAAAAAAAATATTTTATGTAATAATTTTGGTTGTATTTTCATAAAATGTTCAAATTTAACAAACATTATTTGAGGTGGGTGTCATAATATCCATTGACGTTATGACACACCAAAAAGTTTCATAGTGTCCATGGACGTTATGGCAATTTTTAAAAGTGTTATAATGTCCATTGACATTGTATCACTTTTAAAACAAAACTATATTTGGAAATTTGTAAAGAATTTAAGAAAGGGACACTCTTACCCCCAAAGGAATTTATCCTAAATTTGGTGTATGTTACATTTTGGTTTCCATTTAAAAAGTGGATAGCTGGCCTTCGGCTGGGCGCTAAATTAAGCCTTCTTTTGATAAATGGACTCTATGAAATCTATGGACTTTATGTTACATTGCTCATATGCATTGTGACATTTTTAAAAAATTGTTATAACGTCCATGGACATGAATTAAAATTAAATGGAGTGAAATTTCATTTACGTTTTTGGGGTAATTGTTCATTACGAAAAATTAACCCAATATTTGGGGCCACTTTTCATTTCAACATTGGGGAAATTTTTCATTAATTTTGGGGTGATTTTTCTTTAAAAATGTTAGGGTTATACTTCATAATATATTTTGATCCCAACATTGGGGCAATTTTCCGTATATTTTGGGGCCATTTTACCTGGGCCATAATTCGCAGCGCCAATATTAACCCCAAAATAAGTGAAATATTGCCTAACAGACAAAATGAAAAGTGACTCCAATTTTAGGGCAGTCCCCACGAAATAACTCCCCAAAACAAAAATGAAATAACTCCCTAAAAATTTGTTCAGAAAGCAAAAACAACGAAATTTGGGAATTAAATTCGTTTTTTGGGCATTATTTCACATTTGAAATGGGGAGTTATTTCATTATGAAATAATTCCTCAAAATTTACAAATGAAATAAATTCCTAAAAATATTTTTGGGGAGTTATTTCATTATATTACTTTTATCACACGAAATAAAATAATATATGTCTGATAACCGGCCTTCGGCCGGGAGCAAGGGTTTTATCCTCTCGGGTACATTTGACACCGGCCGCAGGCCGGCTATTAAGGGAATTTTTATTAAGCGATTAAACTGAAATGTATTAAACATTGAAGCCCTATTCGAAAATATGAGCGACCTAATTTTTTTAGAAATGTCACTAAAACCGACTTGTTCCATTATTCGTTATTTTTAAATGGGAACTTATTTCATTTTAAAATTACGGATTTGTTTCATATGAAATAAATCCCCAAAAATGGGGTGTTATTCCTTTTAATTTAGGAAGTTATTTCATTTCATTGGGGCTTTTTTTTCATTCTTAAATTGGATAATTATTTCATAATGAAACAAGTCCCCAAATTTGAGGACTTATTTCATTTTTGTTTTGGCATTTTATGGGAAAATTTTTAATTTTTAAAAATTTAATATTAAAATAATCATCCAAAGTAAAATACACAAATTGGGGTCGTATTTAATTTATTCTATAATCCGAAATAGCCCCAAATGAAAAATTTAATAAAACAACAAAAAAATTTTAAAAATTTTCTTTTTTTTAACTTTTTTTGGTGCAATTTTTTTTAATAAAAAATATCACATATACAAACATATACTGAATACCACACAGTTGACAAGAACCAAATATAAGAAAAACTAATATCAATCGAAAATGATAAATATGTTTTTATATTTAAACTAATGAATAAAAAGTTAGTAGAAATATCATCAAATATGTTTACTATCTACAACAAATATTTTTGACGATTTAATATAGATTTCCAAAAATCAATTGACAAACATCTTTTTCAAGCGCAGGCAATGATGTAAAAAGATGTGACTTTTTTCAAATATTTTTATTTCTATTGAAAATAAAAATACAAAATAAGTATTTTACTTTTAATTTAAAAGACTTTTTTCAAAATAACATTTTATATTATATTTAAAACTTTCCAAATATTTATTTTGTATTTATAAAGCACAAAATATTCTGGGAACAATTGTTGAAAATAAAAGCAATTTACAGAATTTTAGATATTTCAATACAATACGGCGCAAGACTTCATTTTGTATTACTAAATAATTGACTTAAAGTCAAAATTAATCCAGCGTATGGTGAGCGAAATTAAACGTTATACCAGTTAATTTTTGCGCTTATATTCTCAGTGAAAAACAAGTATGAATTTATAGTCGGACATTGCCGACCATATGATACCCTACACCAGTCAGTATGTTAAAATTGTGTTAATCGTCAGCCCATAGATTACGAAGAGACAGACAAAAAGCTTAAGTTTGTTTTTTAAGTATCCACTCTTTCGTTTCCAAAAGGCATTATCTTCTCCCTCATTTTCAAAGAGTATATCCGTGATGAAAGACGAATTAGAGCCAGCTAGGTGAGTAGACATTACTGGAAATTACTCTCTTTTTCGGACGCATTAACTCTTTGTCAAACAGCAGGGTACATATAAAATATTGTAGCATATCAACGAAAATATGAACTCCATTTTCGTTGACTAATATGATTTTGTTAAAATTTTCATTATTTTGAGCCTTAAAAATTGTATCTTATTTGAGTTAAATATTCTGAAAATAGGTATTTATATTTTGTTATAGCAAATAAAAACGTTTTTTTTATTTAAAAATTTGAAAATAAAAATCTTTGTGTATTTTTATTTTCAAATATCGATTTTTCACATCTCTGATGATGTAGGTATAGATATTGGTTTATATGATTAGTTTTTTTTTTTTATTTTGATAAAAAAATGTAATACTTATTTATAAAAATTATTATTGTGTCTATATGGCCTCAACAATTGAATGAAGTGTTAATATTTTTAAGATGATTGGACGATTGAGTTAAGAATTCACAAAACTCCTTAAATGTACTTACATGAAACATTCTGGCAACACGAACTGTACAATCTTCAGTGTACATGTTCTTTTTTTCCGAGGTCATTATGAATTAAAATTGACCAAAAATATATACAAAAAAATAAAACAATACAATAAAAATAAGTGTGACATAAATAATCAAGACAAATTGTTATTTTGGCAGTAAAGAAAACACACACAGTATATATCAGAGTGTACTTAAACATCAAATGACATTGAGGAAGAGTGAGTTTATTAGAAAATAGGATGTAAAAAGTAGCATCAAAGTGAGAACGAGTGACATTATCGAACAGCATGCATGAATAAATATAGGCAAGCAGCAACAGAAGACAGAACACAAACTAAACTCAATTGACTTGGTGTGACAATGAAAATATTTGCAAACAAACACATCAAGCGGAAGAAATTTTTCTACAAAATAAGAAATGTTTTAAGTCGTACTTAAATGCATATAAAATTAAAGTAGTAGATGTAGAAGCACTTGTACAAGGTCATAGTTGAAGGATAACGAGGATACGTATTCCATAGAGGGGAAATTGAGACCTTGTACTATTATTTATTAATGTAGTAACTAGTTTACTTAGTTACTAACTTAATCAATGATTACCGACTGTGAAGGTCATTTAATATTGTATTTTTTTATGTTTTCGTTTTGTAAATTTGACTTAATTACAAACTGAACAAACTGCTGTATTGGAGGTCTGTCTGTTGAAAGATGACTACAAGGCCAGTGAAAACTACTGACATACAAAATTAGCCGTTGAAAATTAAAGTTTTTTTTGCATTCTTGTTGTAAAACAGGGAAAATATAAATTGATCATGTTAACAATATTCCAACCATTCATCTATATTATATCACCTAACTTGACATGATATAAATAATAATAGTGTAATAAATAAAAAATTGTGTTGAAATTTATATTACTGTTATTTGTATTTCTACTTATTTAAGTAATATATTAAAAAATTGTCTGTATTGAGATTAAAGCTGAATAAAGCTATTTCTTAATTAAAAGCACAATTTAAGATTAACAGCTTCATCAATATTCTCAAAAAGTATCAATTCAATTAAGTTTAGTTTTTGGTACAGCAAACAAATGTTTATATGTTATCTTGCTCCCACCAAATCAGGTTAATCGTTAAGTACATATGTATATATTTAAGGAGGATTTGATAACTGGGACTAGATATTTTAGTCCGTCCAATCACCATAGCCCCATTTATTATTTTAACATGTATTCCTTTTTACTTAGCTACTAATGTTTCAGGCACTTCTGTAATATTTGATTAAATATCTAAAATACGACGAACTATCACCACCTCAAAATCGCTTCAATAAATGTGAGTGAATGTTTAATCACTTAATAAGAAATGATTGCTTATTTGCAGAAATATACCAATAATAAATTATTGATCAAATTAAATATTATGTTTATTTGTATGTCTTATATTTTTTAACAATCATCGATTGTTTGCTGAATACCCCCTTAATTATGTGCACTCCATGCCTTGCCCTGTGATCATCAGTTTATATTGTTTAGTTGTAGTTGGTTTTTATTTTTTTGCTTCCTAATTAACTGGTGATTGAGGAAATCAAATTGATTGCGTATTGATTTAAGAAAATGTATTCTCGTTTATATCATGCTGTGTATTGAGCTTCTTTTATCAATTAATTTTTTACACGTTGTTCTCCCTTTCCCCCTTCTCAGCGGTTTTTATAAATTTAAAGGTTTACTTCAATGTTTCTTTATGAGTGTGAGCTGTTAGACGCTTCGTCTGGAAGCAAAATTGTTTGCATATTGTTTATTTTTCCGTTGTTAAGTATTAGATAAACAAAAAAAAAACTATATTTTTGTTTTAGGTTTTATACCCTACACAATTCATTTTACTTCAGATATTAAATATCTAGCATGTAATAAAATTGTAATCTGCCGATGCAAAGGCAAGAGCTTTTTTTGGTGCCCGTAAAAACACCCCGAAAATTGGATGATATCTCAGAAAACGGCTTTTTAACCCAAACCGACTTACACTTCTCATAATAATTGTAATGATTAAATACTCATTTGTAAGCTGGCAAGGCAAGTACTTACGCCTTCAGTGTCATCGCCGTATAAAAATGACAGTGAAGATGCATATAAATTTATTACTATATAACGTTGGCTGTAAACCTATCACATGTAATATTATGTCGACCATTTTTTTTGTTTCAAATGATGCGTTGATGTAGTTTTTATTACGAGAGATTTGAGTGGAATATACTAATACACAGCGTGTAGTCATTTACTCCTCTATTAATTATTTATTTTTCTAATATAAATATTGTATGTATACTTTCTAAACAAAATAATATTTATTTAAAAATTTTGTATTAAAATGTCTATGGGAGTTTATTGCAAAGTTTTAAATCAAAAAGACTGGGGTTTAATAAAAAATAAAATTTTATTTCTTATTTAACTGGTTATGAAAATAATAAAAATTCTGATTAGCGACTTTAGTTATTACATCTTTCTATGACATTACAGCGACCATTATGTCAATAAACCCAAAGAATACAGATTAAAGGGTCATCAGTTTATAAGAACTATTATGAAAATCAAATTCCTTATTTCTTTTCGTAATTTTACTTTCGTAAAATTAGAAAAGGTGTGGATTAAAAACTATTTCGTAATATACACAAAATGTTTTGTATATATTACGAAAAAAGTAGTCGAATATTTTTTCGTAAAGATAAGCATGGATTATTTTCATTATCACACGCTGTATAAATCAGTAAAAAAACGTGCTAAGTTCATTACTCTTCTCAACACGATGAATGTGAAGTGCAGTTCAGATTACCGTTTGCAGAGGTATTAACACATTCGCCTATTTTTCTGACACGTGCCTTGGCTGGTACATATTTTTATTTTTTTCAACTCAAAACTGAGTGTCCGGTATAAAAAAGAAACAATTCACTTTTAATCAAATAATTATCCCTCAGCAGAAGATACACGAATAGACAGAACCCAAAAAAGGAGACTCAATCGAATAGTTATTTACTAGGTAAACTGTAGAAATTGACAACCAAATGTTACAATGGGATGTTCCTGTTTCGGTCGTTGTTGTTGTATGTGTCAAGGTAATTTATTAATGCCGCAATAAAAACGTTGCACATTTTCCATTAATGCTTCAGCATATTCGTAAAAATGATAGTGGTGGTTTAAGGAAAAACGGTGGTATCAAAATGATACGTACGGATACAAGACAGGCGCATGTTCGTATGTGGGTATAACAACTTAATTATTTGTCAATGAAAACAAGTAAGAAAGTATAATTGGGCTTGGCCGACTATATGACACCTTACACCAGTTATAAATATTAAATGTGGTTTATTTTTCATAATAAAATCAGAATTACCTTGACTCCCATATATTTAAGCAATTTGTTGACGAAAAAGTTTTTTTTTCTAAAAGAGGCTTTGTATGGGGGATAGGAGCAAATTTAGACCTATTACGATAAAATGTGCTAAATTTAATTGCAATAACAGTGCTAATAAATGAATTGCGGATATTCAAGTCACCTTCTGAAGGAGCGTCAAATGAAGTTCGGTCATTTCGAAATTCGGCAAAGTCATCAAGGCTTTGTATTAAATCGACTCAAAAAGTGATTCTGAGTCGATCGGTATACTTTAAGGTATAAGGTATAGTACAAATATTTTAATGCATTACAAACATCAGCACAAACGCATCATACCCTTCCCACTGTAATGGTGTAGGGTATAATAACATTTTAGAAAAATACACATGCAAGAGACTTTGTTTCTATATAAATCTGAAAAGTGCTCTTCACGTGTTAATAGTTTTTTGTTGGCTGTGTGTTATGGTCAATTAAATTATGATTGAATAATAAATTTCTTAATTAATAAATAATATTTATACATAAGTATTGATCATTTGTCATTTTATTAAAAGTTATTTGGAAGATTAAATTTTAAAATGTTTGTAGATTGTAAAGCATTTTAAAACCAATAAAACAATTTTTTGAACTATATTCTGGGGGCCCAATTGTGGGAGTGCAATGTAAAATCATGGACCAATATTGATCATCAATCAAACCCTATCAATATAGAATATTTGAAGAAAATGAAAACCCTCCTTTCGTTCCGTCCCTATCGTGTATTCATTGTAATCATTGTATTGCACTACTGCAAAAAATTAAATTATTAGTAAATAATAGTATAAGATCACAAAAAAATTAATCCAATTAATAATTCGATGAATTTTGGCGGCGTTTTTTCACCTAGGGATCAAAATTTCCCCAAGCCCACATGCAAAGGTACATATTTTCGGAAATGATTTATCGTTGTTACAAGAATCATATAACCGAAGTAGATCAGTATCGGCCCATAATATGAGCATTACTTGAATGCCCATAACTAATTAAGAAATAAACATCTAGGAATAATATTCAAGATAAACATGTTTTATGTATACATATGTATGTATATGACTCTACTAAAATTTTTCCTGACCGGTCCGTCATCGGTCTGTTTTAAAAAATCGCATATTTTACTTATAAATAAAGACATCAAAATAAAATTTAACGTTTTATGTTAGCTAATAAATAAAGATTATTCAATAATATGTTTTTATAAGAACCCATAAGTAGAGAAAAAATTATTAAAATATTTTTGATGAATTGATATAGGTAAAAATAATCAAATAAGTTCAGATTATTTTACTAAAAGTTATTTCCAAACACATAGGCATTATTTAGACGTTAAAAATCAATTAAAATGTTTAGAAAATATATGACATAAAATTTATAATTTGTTAAAAAAATGAATTAAAAATATGAATCTTTATCCTCCATAAATTTTATACTTTATACAAAAATTGTGTGTAAAAATGTTTATCAAAATTGGAAAGGGTAAGTTACTAAACTTGTTCAACAAAATTTTAAATGCACTTGATTTGAAAGATTATATGTACTATATGTATATCATAATCCTGTTTACTTAGATCAAACTTTCACTCACTGTATTCGATTTGCAATAGTCCTTATTTAAACACGACATTCACAACCCAGTGCCTAGTAACATCTCACAGCCCACTATATCTTTTCACTTTAGTTATTTCTCCCCCTTGAAGGAAAAAGAACAACAAATATAACAGAACCTTTGAATTAAATCAAAAACAATAGGAATCAGTGTAAAAATGTCAACCCAAAATGAAAAAAGTCATAAATTTTGCAACAGTTTCAGTCTTTTTATTAAACTTTCCTTTAGCATTTGTGCAAATGCAACCACTTACATGTGAAATGGTAGAAAAACTATATAACATACGTAGACAAAAGGATAATGCACACATGCCATTTCTAATCGTATATGTGTGTATATATGTACGTGGAAGGATATGTGTAGAGACTGTGGGGGATGGTGATAATTGTGGTGTTGTTGTTTGAATAAAAACCTGGCATTTGGTACATTTCAATCTAAAACCAAACGAAAATAAACAACAAATATATAAGTAGTCAAACTTCAAACCAAAACTAACAATTTAAAGCAATTGACTCGCCATGATTATAAATGTCACTAAATTAATCAATTATCAAAAAATGTAAAGCGACCTATGAATAGAATCAATGAAATAGATACACGTTCTGCATTCTAGTTCAATAAAACATGTGTCTGTAAGAAGCTTAACTTGCCTCAAAATAAGTCATATTTGTTAAGACCATACTAAGCAAACATCAGTTATCTGGTCATACACATCAGAGCAAGCCTTTTTTGGTTTATGGTAACTTATAAAGTTCACTGGAATATACATATGTAAGTAAAAGTAAATATGTACAAATTTATGTATATTTTAGCTACTGTTACTTAATAATCCTTAAACTTCCTTCATTTATGACAGCAGATTTTTATGTTTAATGAAGAAAGGTGTGGATGTCATACGTAAGAATTTCTTGTTTAGTTTTAAATATGTGTTGTTGTTATATTTAAATAACGCGAAAGGGACTCGCATGTCCTTTGTTTGTTCAACAAAAGGAGTGCGCGAGCAAGTATTGCGCGATTTATGATGGACAACGAGTTTAAATAATTGTTTATTGAATATGAGTTTTGTTTCATTTCTGTTGTTGTTTTTCTTTCTTTCATTTAACTACTTGCGAATTTCCGGAATTGAAATGATTTTTGTAGGCATAATATTTATCTAACATGTCCCTTTGGCAAAGGAAAGAAGATTTAAAACATTGAATATTATAAAGAACAACAAAAACAGGAATTTACACTTTTTTGCTAAACAATGTCTTTCTTAGCTGAAGGGACAACGGCATCAGCAGCAGCTTTTGTTTTTATAATATTGTAGCTTCTATTCTATAATTTTTATGTCTTTATGATTATAGCAATTAGTTGAAACGTATGCTCGAAATGCAGGCAAATAATACAACAACAAACATTCAATATATGAAATTTCTTTAAGAGACATTTGATTTCAATGTCACCTCCTTCTTACGTACATCAAGCGTCTTAATTATAAACCATGGGAGGTATAAAGATGAAAATCTCCGTGAACTCTCTTAAACGACGATCATCGAAACCTTGACGAGCAGGGGAAATATATTGCAACGAGAGTACGGATAACATCGAATATAACGTTGAATATTTCGCGATGATAATGCGTTACTTATGGAAAATGTATATGGGTAATAAAGAGCACAGCAGGTATTCGCACCAGGTTTTCTAAATAAAGCGATCTTGTCTATAGCGGATAAAAATTTTAGAGAGTACAAGAAAAAATGGATAAAAATATTACCCCTACAAAATTTTCACTGACCTACCTCAGCACAACAATTACATACTCTCCCTTATGAATCTATTGTAAATTTTCTCTTTACTGTAACAAAAACTAGGGGAAAGAAAATAGACAGTTAAACAATCTCTGTTTAACTGTCGCAGCATGTGTCAAAGTGTCATGCAAAGGATATTTATGTGCAATGACGAGCAAAACAGCGAAAAGGCAATCACAACAACAACACAACGCTAAAGGTCGTGTGCCACAAGGTCCTTGTGCATAGTAGTATAGACGAAATTTTTGCTATATTAAGCAGCACAAAATCAGAGAGCTGCACATTCGCTTTCACATCCTCATCGTGATCACATCTCACTTATAGATTAGTTTAGAAAAATTTTCATTTATTTTTCGTTATACCCAGAAACAAATTTTAGTTTTCCATCATCATGGCAGCTACAAATTTTTATACCGATTTCTCCAGTAACAGCACACAAAATATGTACAACTACAGCAACGCCTCCACATATTACGACAATACAGCCTCCTACTATCATCAGCAGCAGAGCAACAGCACCTGGAATCCAGCCACCTACAATCCCAACTTTATGCCTCAATACAATAATGTCGGGTTGGAAAACAGCAACTCCCAAATGTACAACGATTATTACAATTATAACAATATCAATGAACAAGTATCCATCAATACTCCAGAAGCTCCAAAAACATCGCTAAAACGCAGAGCTAGTGAATTAGAGGAAGAAATTGTTAGCAAACCTGCTGCGGAAATAAGCAAAGTTGAAACAGAAGAACCACCAAGCAAGTTGCGTGCCTTACTCACAAATCCTGTCAAGAAATTGAAATATTCCCCCGATTATTATTACACAACTTTTGAAAAAGTCAACAGCAATAACAATGTCAAAACTCAAACGGAACAAACATCTGTACCAAATACACCTCCCTGCTTTGAACAAGATTTCCTCTCAGCACACACACCAGCCACCCAACAAAGCATCTTGTCACCAAATCGCAGTGATGTCGATTATTTGGATGTATATTCCCCACAATCCTTAAAGGTTACCAGCAATTCAAAAGTTTACAAAAATGGCTCATCTACTACCACCTCAGAACCAGCCACCCCTGCTTCTTTAGTCGATGGTATCAGCACTCCACCCCTATCGCCCAATGATAAACACATCAATCAAAATTCAGCCCAACAACATGAAATCAATCATCAAATTTTGACAACCAACGACTACAATTGGTCAAACTGCGAAGATAGCCCTGCATCAGGTAAGCATCATATTAAAAATTCATAATTTCCCTTAAATTTGGTTTTATGTGTTTTTTGCTTTTGCAACTTGCACTTTAGCTACCTGTACAATTATAGCTAATGATCCTTTGCAATAGAAAATCACATGTTCCTTGTACATTTTAAAAATTTACAACTTCCAAGAACAATTCACTAATAAAATTTTATTTTTTTTAGATTGCAAAGACTCAAAACGCACCCGTCAAACC
Organism: Lucilia cuprina; assembly: GCF_022045245.1. Classification (NCBI taxonomy): domain Eukaryota; kingdom Metazoa; phylum Arthropoda; class Insecta; order Diptera; family Calliphoridae; genus Lucilia; species Lucilia cuprina. Next base: position 45,069,947 of record NC_060952.1, on the reverse strand, counting down.
TACACTCGCTACCAAACTTTAGAATTGGAGAAAGAGTTCCATTTCAATCGCTACATCACCAGACGTCGCCGCATTGATATTGCTAATGCTTTGGCTCTAACTGAGCGCCAAATTAAGATTTGGTTCCAAAATCGTCGTATGAAATCCAAGAAAGATCGCACTCTGGAAGGTTCACCCGAATTACATCAGCAAGCTTTATCATATCCAGTCATGCCTCTGGAAGCCAACAATCCACAAGTGCCTTTTGTTACATCTCACCAACATCTTGGCTCTAGCGGTAACTCGACATATCCCGCTTACTTGGCCACAGCAACACAACCTGCTTATCCTGCAGCTTATCATCACAGCCACCACCACTCTCCCGAACATTTTGCTGCCCAGCAATACGAAACCACATCTCAACATGCCCATCTTAATCATCATGCTCATCATTACCTACAAGACGCTCAGCAATATAGCACTGCCGCTGCACACTTTGCTCAAACCAACTATCAACAACAAATAACCATGCCAGCGGGATCCAACCCAATGTATCAGCTGGCTTAGACCACGAAAGCCGTATGATTTTCAACCATTTGAATATGAACAAAACAAATGGTCAACGAAGACGACTCAACTTTCGTATGGTTTCAAATTCGAATTCTCCACGGCAAAGCAAGTATGAGTGACACACACATCACTCCCTATGGTGTCGTCGGTTTTGGCTTGACCGAACCGATACGAACACACATACAAAATTGCCACTAACAGAACTGAAATTATGAGCGCAGGCGCAAACGTGCAATATTTACACACAAACAAGCGAACAAAAGTAGGAAGAAACAATATGCAGGCAGCATACAATCACAAAAACAACAGCATTGAGAAATGCAGGAAGGAAATAACCAAAGTAGGAAATAAAAGGAAAATGTGAGCCACACTCTCTACAACATGCACCCAGCACTCGCTGTGCACACAGCAAAAACCAATAAATTATGAGTTTTGCAAGCAACATTATTTACGGAGAGTAAAGTAGAAGAGTTCACACAATAGAAGACTAAACGTTAGTTCACCCACGGCAGGACCTGGGTTGCAGCCTGGGGTGGTTAATTATCACATGTAACAACTACTACTATAACTCTAGGACACCCTCATCACACTCAATTTGACTTTTAACACTTTGTTGAACATCTTCTTGTAACAATTTCGGGTACACAATTAAACGTAACATCAGCATTTTTGTCTTATAAGTTTTTGTATTTTTTTACATCTTTATTTAATTTTAGTATTTAAGCTCATTATTATTATTATTAAATTATTACTTAATAACAAATTTTAATTTATGTTAATAAAATAATTTTATATAATTTGTAGGAAAATCAAAACTAAAATTTCTTTTATTTGAACCCAATTTTGCAGTCAGATTTAATATGAACAGCTGCATCATTTCGCAAAACCTCCCCTAAAATATAATTTTTCGAAATCTCCTCACAATTTCGCACATGCAAACACACAATTTTAGGGTAAAAATTGTAACATTGAATCTGCTGGTACGCCAACATCTGTACACAAGTAGTTGTATCCTTCTTTATATACCTTAATTCATTGATTGGTCATTTTTCATTCGATTGTCTGACATTTATTGTTATTCATTATTTATTATTTTCAAAGAGGGGATATATTATTGTTATAATATTATGCGAAGGATACAAAATCGGGATACGAAAACCAAATTCAATTTATTTTTATAGTTTATCATTACGTTTGTAATTTCCACAGTACAATTTTCCGACCACATAAAGTATATGTATATATTCTGGATCCATTTAGATAACGAAATCGATTAAGTCAAGTATGTCTGTCGTTCCGTTTGTTTTTACAAGATTTTTAGGAATTATTATGTAACGGTAAAAAAAATATTGGCATGTTCTTTCCGTATAAGAAACTTATGGCTCTGAGTATACCATCCCCATTTAGATATTTTCCGATATCTATTCAAATATTTAAACGGAATTTTCAATATTTTTTTGGCAAGAAAACCATTGTTAGAGTGTTGTATATAACACCAATATATATTATATAAATAACAAGTAAGAAATTATATTCGGGCAAGGCCGACTATATAATACACTACACCTGTTACAAAAAGTAAAATGTGATTTATTATTCATAAGAAACATTTAAGTCGAATTGTACCTTCCCTCAGATATAATTAGGCCATTTATTGTTGAATAAAATGTGGACATTTATGTCAAATTTTGAAGGGGGCCTTTTATAGGGGCTAGGGTTAAATGAGGCCCTATAATTATAGAATTTATGAGTGTTACGCCGGCTAGTTTAGAACTTGGATTTGCAGCTTTTTGTCGACATAACGTATATTAAACATAATTATAAACTTAAAAGCCCTTTTCGGCGGGTTCAGTTGTATTGAGGCTAGGTGAAATAGTGGATCAATGTTAACCATTTTCAATAAGCCATAGAAGATCATCTGTCAAATTCCATTGAATAACCTCAAAAATTGTAGTTTGTAGTTTGATTACAAGGTTTACATGGACGAACAGACGGCGGACATAGTTAAATCGACTCGGAAAGTGATTCCGATAAGACCGATTGGTATATTTGTATGTATGTATATATATATTATAATATATATATATATATATATATATTATATATATATATATATATATATATATATATATATATATATATATATATATATATATATATTAATATAATAATATATATATATATATATATATATATATATATATATATATATATATATATATATATATATATATATATATATATAAGGTTTGTCTTAGTCGAATATAATATTTTAACTTTATTATATTCGACTTAGCCCCCATAGAACAGAACCCCCCGAAAAGGGCTTCTGAACTCATAATTATGTTAAATATACCTGTATATCGATAAGTTTTATACAAGCCTTGATGACCTTGCCAAATTTTATAAAGATCGGGCGTAGACCCTAGATCCCATACAAAGTCCCCTTCATAAAATTACTTCAATGTCCAAAATTAACTTGTAAACACAAATATCGTACAAATAAATATTAAATAAATATATTCACAAAACTTTATCGGGCTTGGTCCATATTTACCCCTATTCCCTATATAAAGCCTCTTTCTGAGAATTCGATCTTCATCCATAAATTGTTTAAATGTATCGGAACAATGTATTATTATAAAAAATAAATCACATCTAGTATTCATAACTGGTGTAGGGTATCATATTGTCGGTCACGCCCGACTATACTTTCATACTCGAAATACGTATTTTTAAAGAGATAAAATCTGTAATAAATGTTATTTTGGTACCTTTTAATAAATTTAAAACTTAGATCTCTTTTGGAAGTGAACGGGAGAAAACTGTAGTTTTGGTACTCTTTTCGCACATTAAGTTTTTCTTTTTATTAGCGTATGCAGAAATGACACTAAATGACACTACAGTATTGAAGAGTTTTCTATGCGAGAAGAGATGAAATTATACTTTTTTATTAGTACTTTCCACAAAGAAAGAATTTTCACTTTTGGTACTTTTTCATTTTGTAAATTATACATTTTGCATGTTCTATAATATGAATCCAAAAAACATAATTACATTAAGTACATGTTCACTCTCTTTTTAAGCTAAATCTTAAATATCGAGGAATTTGGGAAGACTTCGATTTAACAGTATCATATTCCAAAGCCAGATAAGGACACCGCTTTGCCTTCAATAGTACCCACTACATCAAAGGAAAGATAAGAAAATTGTAATAGGTTGTGATGCAAATTCTCACCATGTAGCTTGGGTAGTTCAAACACCAATCGTAGGTGACAAGCCCTTATAGATTTCCATAACATTAGAGAATTGATCGCATTGAAAGCTACCTTTATCAATATAATCAGAGAAGAAGTGTAAGATATAACTTTGTGTTCAGAAGAGCTTATAAACGAAACTCAATATTGGAGAGTTCCGGATGAGCACTTCTTTTTTGACTACCGGTACAAAAGATTCAAAATATTAAGACTACCACGAAAGCCGATAATTTTTTGAAATAAGTATAAAACTAATTGGACAATGTTCGGGACCTTACTAAAGAACCATTTAGGTCAAGACACTTTTCAATGTAGAAATGAAGAGTATATAGATAAAGTAGAAACGTACACAAATGCGCTGGTTGAATCCGCATCTCTTTGAGAGATGAATGAAATAACAATTAGGAAAAATGTATTTCGCGGTATACCACAGGGTATAGCCTCCTAAGGACTATATCCGAGAAAGGACTTTAGTCTGTCTGGTATGCAGACGATGTCGTAATTTTTTTAAAGGAAAAAGGTACAAATTACATGAGTAGAAGAGGATCTGAATACAGTCTTGAGCTGGGCTCAATTGAGAGGACTCAATGTTAACCCTTCAAAAACGAAAATTTGTCTTTTCACAAGAAAGATAAACATTTCTACGTATACTGATCCTTGCTTCCTGGGCAAAAATATACCACATACAGGATAGGATCAACAAGGCACTTCGGTACTGAGCGATATGTAGGAGAACTATAGGCCTGAGATGAGGAGAACTATAGGCATGAGATGGGGTACTATAACAATTTGGCAGTTATAGGACACATCATCAATGTATACTGGACATTAAAATATTATACGGATGGCTCTAAATTGGGAGACAAACAAAATAAATATGGCGCCCACAGAGTTTAACATATTTACCGACAGCCAGAAGGTAAGTAGGGCGCTATCAGGTGTTACAATTATATATAAGACCGTATTGGATTGTAAGAAAGCTTTAACTGAATACTCTCCCAGAGATAAGGTTTACATCATAAGAGTACCAGCCCACTCGGGTGTAGTCGCAATTAGGGCGGTATAAGTTGACAGGATTAAATCTATGACACTATTTGTTTGTAAGAAAGCATTAACTGAATACTCTTCCAGAGGTTAGGTTTACATTATATAGATACCAGCCCACTCTGGAGTAGTCCACAATGAAAGGGCGAATGCAATAGCTTTAAAGGGAAGGTAGCTTGAGGTAACATAGTGGAATATAAACCGTTTTTTAATTTGGAAATAAAGACATTTTTTTTATTCTTGTCTAAAGAATCAGTAGTATCACTAAAGATTACAGCAAATTCATTTATACCGATTTTTGTATTGTTTAGAACTTATTTGACACTAGTCCCCATACAAACCCTCCTTCAGAAAATGAGTTGAATTCCATAATATTAACATTACGATGCATAAATACATTTTATATAAACAAAAATCCTTAAAGCAAATTTTTTGAGGATCGGCCCATATTTAACCCTATCCACCATATAAAGCATCCTTCAGGAAATCAGTTTATGAACAATTTTATATTAGGGAAAAGATCAATAATGTCGTCAATTGCTATCGGATTTTTAAAATCAAAGTCAATTAATAAATAGTACGGTTCTTATATAAAAAAACATGTCCAAACTTGGACAACAGTAAAAAACTAAAATAAACAAGTAAGTGTTTTATATTCGGCTATGCCGAATCTTATATACCCTTCACCATGATGTGTTAAAAAGCAGTCAGTACGAATTTTATTATAAAAAATCAAAAAATCCCCTTTTGTGGGTTCTCACTTAATCCAGACTCTACATACTTAATTTCACGTTTCTAGGTTCAATGTTATAGAAATTTCAAAATATACCTTATGAAGAACGAAAAAGTACCAAAAATTCCCCTTTAATGAGTTCCCATTTAATCCAGGCTCTACATAATTAATTTCATGTTTCTAGTTTCAAGATTATAGAAATTTCAAAAAGTACCTTTTGTAGAACGAAAAAGTACTTAAAAGTCACCTTTTATGTGTTCTCACCTAATTCGGACTCTACTAACTTAATTTCATGTTTCTAGGTTCAATATTATAGAAAATTGGAAAAGTACCTTTTGTAGAACGAAAAAGTACCAAAAAGTCCCTTTTTCTAGGTCCTATATTATAGAAAATTCAAAAAGTACCTTTTGTAGACCGAAAAAGTACCAAAAATCCCCTTTGATGTGTTCTCGTCTAATCCGGACTCTACATATTTAATATCATGTTTATAAGTTCATTATAATAGAAAACCCAAAAAGTACCTTTTTAAAAACGAAAAAGCACCAAAAAGTTACCTTTTATTATTTCAGACTCTACATACTTAATTTCATATTTCTAGGTTCAATCTTAGAAAAAATTCCAAAAGTACCTTTTAAAAACAAAAAAAGTACCAAAACATTCCCTTTTATGGTTTCTAACTTAAGCCAGGCTCCACATACTTATTTTCATGTTTCATAACAACACACTAGTGCTGCTCTCGCTCTGCTATTCTTGCTCTGCTGCTCACGCTCTGCCATGTGTTTTTATAAACAAGAGTACAATAACAAAATTTACCGTATTATTGTGTATTTTATTTTTGTTTTTTGCAATTTCTGTTTGAGCATGAATAAAAAAAATCAATTTTTGATGAAATTTTCAGAGGTTGTCTCGATTTTTGCTAATATCTCCGTTATTTATGGACCAATTTTGCTGATTTTAAATAGCGATCTTCCCGAAAGCATGTCCAACAGAATTATTGAAGATTCGGATCTCGCCGATATCTGGGGTCCTCTAAAAACTGATTTCAACAAACATACAGACAGATAGACAGACAGACGGACATGGCTTAATCGACTCCGCTATCTATAAGGATCCAGAATATATATATATACTTTTTGGGGTCGGAAAATTATATTATAGAAATTACAAACGGAATGACAAACTTATATATACCCTTCTCACGAAGGTGAAGGGTATAAAAATATGTTTGCTGATGGGATTCACACAAATCTCTCCAGGTTACTTAAACGTTTTATATGTTGTTATAAAGGCCTCTGCTTCTGCTTTCGAAATCGGTATACCATTTTGATCGTCGTATCAAGTATACCATTTTGATCATCGTTAACTAAATTTTAAGAATATGCCATCCTTTTTTAATTAAAGATATTTCATGATTTTTATTTTTCCGATCATAAATAACTTTTATTTCTCCTTAAAAAATAAAAACACTTAATTTGTGACTTTTATAATGAAACTATAACCCAACCCTTCAGTCCCTGCTTTAGGTTATCGAAAAACTGAATGTATTAGAAAAGAATAAAAAAGTACCAGAATGACTTTTATATATTTAATCTGAAGTTACCAAAATCTGTTAAATACGAAAAAGTGTCAAAAAATATCCCATTTTAAATGTTCATTAAATGTCCCTTAAGGTTCTGATTACATAGTTTTATGTTTCTGAGTACATTATAATAAAAAACTCAAAAAGTACTACTTGAAGAATGACAAAGTATAAAAGAAAATATATAGAAAATTAAAAAAAATTCTCTTGAATAAATTTACTATATTTAGCAATTTTTAATTTTTCATAAAATACAAAATTTCGTTAAAGCATTAGAATTTTATACCAAAAAGTCTTTTATAGATTTTATTAAATTTAGATTAAATTTGTACCAAGATTTGTACTATGGGATAGTAGCAAATACACATTTTCAATTCTATTGGTCAAGAACTGCCGGAGTCAAAGGAGGTTTAAGTTTGGTTTAAGGTTTGGTCATACAGGGTTTTTTTGAAATGAGTGTAATTTTTATCTATTGGCCCTACCAAAAATTGTCCAAAGGAGTTCAGATAGCTATTTCTTAATTCTTTACCACATTTTTTAATTAATTTGTATGTTTATATGAAAGCTTATACAATTTTCTTCAAGAGCTTTATAGTCCCATAATGGAATGCGAGAGATATCTGCCAAAAAATTATTTTGTTGGCAGATTTGGTTCCAACAAAATTTGTTTATTTGGAATTTAATCACAATAGTGACTTTTTAAAAAAAGTATATAACAGCCTTATATGGTATGATTTGTTACTGACCAAACCTCATAAAGATTGTTAGGAAATTTGTAAAATGCAGATTTTATACCAATTTGAATGTAAAATTGTATTTTGCACTGGCACTTGTATATAGAACAGGTGAAATGGTTCCAATTTTCTAACTCATCGAAAACGGGATGACAATATATATTTAAAACCACATCTGCTTTATAAGGGTAAAAAAATTACAGATTTTCATATTTTTTGCATCTAAAATAACTTCTGTTTTTTATATCGAAATTTATGCCCTCATTTTGCTCGATACTTTACAAAATAAAACCTTCTACTTAACGTAAATCACAAGAATTTACCCAAAACAAAACGATGCTTTATACTGGTAAAAAAAACAATATTTCTAAGAATTTAAAGACGTATTTTTTAACGATATTCTAAAAAATTATAATACGGTACAAAATAATGCATTTAACATTAAATAACCCTTCAAGGTAAAACAAAAACTCTAAAATTTTACTTTTTTTATTTTTAATAACTCTTCCAAAGTCAAAACCATAAAGCAATAAACATGAACATAAAAAATACAACATTTACGTACAAATGACGAAAGAGTTACGTTAAGTTACAATAGCGAATTCTGCGAAACGAAATTATGTATGTCTTTAAAAAATATTCATGTAACTCTTTTGCAATAAACGACAATCGATTCTTGCTAAAATACTAAAATACTACAACAACTGCAACATAAACTCTTTTACTGTTTGTACTACAAGTACATATTCTGCATCGAAACACTTTTCGGTTAATGAGCAAAACGGCCTAAGGGTTGAGTTCATAAATCCTTTTTCGTCGCTTTTCGCGAACTCATTTATGCAAAGAAGAAGACCTTGTGTGTAGATAAATACACACACATAGTAAGTTTGTTTGTTGATTCGCGGAAATTCATGCTAATTCGTAATAGCAAATTCACATACTTATATTAGTAGAGAAGGAAATACAAAACACACACATACAAATTGCAAATAATGTATCCGTGCACACACTTAGCGAATCGTTGTAAACGTCAAGGACAAAAAGTCAATCCTTTACCGTAATCCTTTTAAATACCCAAAATTAAACACGCCTTTGTCAAAACAATTGTTAAAGTATTGCAACTCCTTCGTTTTGTCTCGAGAACACTAGCAAAGAGTAAAGGACGAACGAGGAAGGCATAGAATGATAATGAAGAACTGCTTAAATTACCTGACAAAAGGTTTTCGCAAGGATCAACTACCAAAGTCTGGCACTGAACTGAACAACTAACATTCACAGACACAACATATCTTAGTCTTAAACACATTATAGAATGAAGGAGTTACAAAGTTATAACAATAAAACACCTCTTTGTTTTGAATTTGCAAATCGCCTTCGCATAGAACATTCACCAATCCACACTCACACATACACTTTCCTACATTCAATTACATGTTATGTGTATGATTAAATGTACTTTGAGCTCGGATTTGCACTCTGATCCGAGTAGTGTTTACTAATACTAACCGCCTACATCGAGAATTTCTCAAATTATTCACAAAAACATACACAAACACTGAGACGAAAACGAGATTTCGATGAGATTTGTTGACATTTAACAATTGTAAAAATATTTGAAGACTTTCATTTTCCGGTTTATCGATTTAATCCTTTTAACTGGAAAGGATTATTTGATATAAGCCTTATATTAAAAGTAAACAGTCAAAAGTCAATTTCATCCATTTTTGAAAGTGACTTTTAAATTAAGAAGAATAATTTTGGGTATAAGTATGCATTCTTACTTAGTTTGAATGTTTGTATAAAATGTGGGAGTTACTAAGTCGGACAAATTAGTATAAACAAATTTGTATGTGTTTGTGGGATTTAACAAAATTTAATTATAAAACTGGGTGTATTTGAGTTTTGTAAATTTACAAATTTATATGGTAACATGATACATCAGTATCATATAAATTTAAAAATAATTTGAAGTGATCTAGTCTATATCAACCTTACAGCTATTATACAATTTAATTTGGTTAACAGATCGAAAATAACGTAGAACGCAAGAAACTTAAATTAAATTAAAATTCTTTAACAGGTTCAGATAAATTGAAATCGTTGGTTAAAAATCTTTGTGTGTTTAATTATACACTAGTATTCCATAAACTCTTTCTAAAAGTCAGAAGATTTACCCCTAACCCCCTTCGTCAATATATTCATTTATAGATATTTATTAAAGCAATTGATTAAAACAAATTTTCTTAATGAAGCTATATACAGGGACTAGTAGCAATTGTTAGTGTACACATATTTTATATAGTAGGCTTATTATGTAGGGAATAATAAGCCTGGGAAAAATAAGACTCAATTAATTTAGTGTCAATTTGACACAAACGACTATTAGTGTTTATTTATTATTCCCTCTATGCATTCATTATCGGAAAGGTACTCTCAATAGTGGTGAGATCAATTCCGAACCCATCCTTTTCACATTTTTTTAAATAGATTTCTGTTCTTATGAACTTTTGTTTCTTTACTATACTGTTTTTATTAAGCGTTAAAGTAATTTTTTGAAGGTTACTTTATGTGATAGCTATGAGAGAAATTTCTTGAAGAATTTTTTAAAGTTAAATAACACCTACTATCTAGATTCTAGAAACAGTAAAGTGACAACTGCCTCCACCCTCGTTTACAATGTCCTCACTAACGTGATAACTGTCTTAACTTTTTATGACTGAAGACATACAAAATAATTTTGTTGTGAGAAATTAATGTCTTTTTCGTATGCATTGACTGCTGGGAAGCCTTTGAAAATGTTAACAGTTTAATCATTTAACAAAGCTTATTTTCTAACTATGCCTTTAATTAATGCAACTAAAGTTTTTAATCGCAGAAACAACACAAAAAACTTTAAACAAAAAAGTTAAAAGAAATAAAAAAGTTCATTAAATCTAAATGGTTTTTTACTCAACAAATTTTTTTGATTACCGACAAATGTTGTCATAATTAAAATTTCTTTCCTTCACACTTATCAAGCAACCACATCTCATCAGTTGAAATTGAGGCAAACAAGTAAGAAAGAGAATTGGTTTATTTTGTAATGTATGTGTACGAATAAAATGAATAAATGTTTAAAAGTATGTATGGATGTACATTTAGCCGCCAATTTTAAATAAATAATAAAACTGAGTAGGAACAATCAGTGGCAGATTTCAGCTATGAGATAAAGATGGACGGACTGCACGACAGACAAGCAGGCAGCAAGTGATTTTGATTTGGTAATTAAACAAAGACCAAGACTTATAAGGCAAACAAATTGAATGAATTCATTATTTCAGTTTTAATTACTTTTTTCATACTTTAAATGAATTATTTTACTTGTCGTCATTACAAGCGACGAAAAAAGGTTTGCATGTTTCAAACCACAACACGAAATTCAATTAAAAATTCTTTAGTAACAAAACACAAAAATCATCAACACCAACACGTCAAAATTAAATAAACAAAACTTCAAAAATCTATAACAAAGTTAAAATTACACTGCAGATAATTTTACATAAATTGCTACTATTTAGTTGCGGTTTATATAATGAAACCAAATAAATATTGTTTAATGCGTAGTATCTGGAAATCTCTATATTTATTTTAAAAGTCAAATTTATGTATGTAAGAATGTAATATAGAAAAAATGTTGGTCACTTAAGACATACATATGTATAAACTTTTAAAAGGTCAAGTTGGACAGACATTGTTTTGGCTTAAAACCGTGGTTATACTGGGATAATCAGTCATTACACCTGTAGGATGTAAAAATGTTTAACAATACGTATTATTTTTGTAATTTATAAAAAGCTTCCAAAAAACCCAGCAAAAACATACATACGTTCAATATAATTTTACTCATTATCTTAACACGGCGATGACATTTGAAGCAAGTAATGGGCTTCTTGTTTTGTTTGTTCGCTGCCTTACTCGCAACACCACTGCTTAGTTAGACGGTAAGTGGTAGTCATTAAAAAGTAAGTGGTTATGTACGTACTAGTCGTTACTGAGTTTTTGCTAGGAATAAGTGCATGTTTAAAAAGACACGAATAAATAATAATTTAAGTTTATTCCCAAACACCTATCAACTATGTAGTTGATAGTTATCGTACATTTAACCTTACGCGGTTAACCCTTCGAAATTAAAAACTTTTTAAAAATTAATATTTAATATTAACTTTTAGTTGTTGCTGCTGCTATTTTCAGTACATACAAACATATTTTCATTTTGAAACTTTTGTTTTGATTATCACTTTTACTGGGATTATTTATTACATTTGAAAAAAGCAATTAATTTTTATTTATTTTAACCAAAAAACTACAAAATATCGTTAGTTTATTTGTTTGTTAGTCTGTCTATTTGTGCGTTTGATTGTAAGCGGCATAGTCGGTGTAATGGGCCAGATAATGTTCCAAAGCTAACAACGTATCAAACTAAATTAAACCACCAACCATTCATTCATCTACGTATGTATGCATTCATTTGTTCATCTTTCGTCTGTCCCGACCACTTTTAACAAGGCTGATGATAATTATTTCAAACAACAAACCTTTAAAATAAAACGTGGATAAAAGAAGAACATCGAAAATAAAAACAAACAGAAGTGGAATGAATTATGGGACTGCTAAACTTAAATATTGCTACAAATGTTACTTTTGCGCATAAATTTTTAAACTTACAAGCTGGTTACTCAGCTTACTGTTTCACTGGAATTTCTTCGATTTTGATGATATCAGTGCCGCCAAAATAAAAAAACACATACATACCATCACCTGAATTCTACTCATATCAAATCAAGGGAAAACCTTGCTTATACAGAGATGGAAAATTTAAATTATTAAATCTTAAATTTAGAAATAGACTTCTCGATCAATGGGTGACACTACTTTCTTGAAATTAATTTAACAATGTACACATTTGTATGTATTTTGTGTTTAAATATGTATGTATGTATTTATTTATTTAACCGACTTGTCTATACCCGAGCAAAATTACGTACATCAATACCCAACATACCCAAGTATGTCATACAATTTATATGGCTATTTCATTTTATTATACATTTCTAGTGTATAATTCACATAATTATTAAAACAAATTTAATAAAACGTCTGTATATATAAAGTAAATAGTTTTTGATCATAAATCATTAAATTTTAGCAATTTCTTTTAAAGTTTTCTTATTGCTTTTCTATTAACAATATAACAATATATTAACATATGCAAAAAACCTAAAGAAAAATGCCTTCATAACGTATAATATACATTATGTAGAATTTGACTTTGTAAAATTTTGACTTCAAGAAGCTATTACTCAGTGACCGGGAATCCTTTTTATATATTATTTATTAAGGTGTATAGAATCGATTAGCATTAAATAAATGGTTTTTGCTGTCGTAAGTAGGGAAGTTTTTTGCAAAAAAGATTACTAAGTCATGGTCAAAAATTAAAATAATAATAATCAATAAAATTATTATAATCAACATAATTTTACTTTACCAAGTCATATACAATAAAAAAATATTTCATCATTATATTTGTTAATGTTACAGGGTCCACAAATAAATCACATTCAAATTTATGAAAAAAGACACATGACTCTGTATTTGGAACTAAATTTGTTCTTTGGTTAATTTTTTTTCATAAGATACAAAAATATATATAATTCTAATAATAAAACATGAAACTTATAATGAAACTTAATTTTTGTCCGATAACAGACATGTCATTTGTATGTTAGGTATTGATGCACGAGGTAAAAATAGAAAATCGGTCATAAATCGGTTTAATATATATATATATAATATATATTATTATATATATATATATATATATATATATATATATATATATATATATATATAATATATATATATATATATATATTATATATAATAATATATATATATATATATATATATATATATATATATATATATATATATATATATTATATATATATATATATATATATATATTATATATATATATATATATATATATCTAACTAATTTTTTGGAAATGTATAGAAAACATTACTCTGAAAGCATAGTCCAAAGTCAAGCCGATAAGATACATAGATCCCGAGATATATCACTTCAAAAATGAAAAACATACCCGGGTATGTGGGTATTGACATAACAGTTAAATAAAAAGAAAATTGTAATTGTAACGTCAGTCATGATATACGACTGACATGAAGAACATTAAAATAATTATAAATAGGTCAAAACTGAAATTACATAACTGTTTATAGTAAAATTAGACACTGACATTATTTTTTTGTATGTAAGTATATAGATGTGATCTAAAAATATGTTTCACAGTGGCAATGAATTTTCCAGCCCCGTTCATTTAGAATGGAGTGATAGTAATAGTCTAAAGATGTAGTATATGTATTTGTGGGTATATACAAGTTTATACAGATTATTAAACATCCTAAGAAGCCAAAATCATGACATCGTTACCCATTTCTAGACAATAATCGTATTTTGTTGGTAAAAAGATCATACTCCAAATAATCATACTTGAAAGAATAACACACATACTAAAACACATGATTGTCTCTTAAACGCGCCGCATCGCTTGGCGGTGGTAGTAATCGCTAAAGAGACACATTAATATGGTAATGCGCATGCCAACCGCCAGCGCTTGAAGATTTATGATATCACAAAATGCTTTATGATGTGTCCCTTTGACTAATTTATGTATTATTTTATATGTTTGTATGATTATAAATACATATATTTGTATGTATGTATGTATGTATGTATGTATGTATGTATGTATGTATGTATGTATGTATGTATGTATGTATAGTGTAGTTATAACTAAAAAATATCGTTTAAATAAATTTTTATGGGAATTCAATTTAATTCAGGTTAAAATGATGCTGATGATGATATTTAAGCTTTTGAGCTACAAAAATAGATTTATGTGTTTCTATTTGTTTTAATTATATTCTTTTTGGAAAAATTAATTCAAATTCTGAATAGTTCAAAGTCTTCAAACTATAACACTTAGCCCCGTTAACTTCACCTCTGGTTATCGTTAAACCGAAAGTTATTCTGCCGATTAAAATATTTTTTGTATAAAAACTGTCACTTTAGCCTTAAGATAAAGAATAACTAGACATTATGTTATTGGGGGTTAATCGATAAATTATTTTTTTAGTTAAAAACTCTAAAGATTTATAATTTATTTATATCTATATCCATGTGCAAATATACCGATATATTCATATATTCTAAGGAGATCAAATGGTGCAAAATCTAAAATTCTCTCATTAACCATTTAGATGTGATGTGTGCTCAAAATTTTCAGATTTCAAGCATTGCAACGATATATTACTTAAAATATTACTTAATAAGCCTACTCGGGATAGTTTTCCAATCATTCCTACTGAGCGCGTCCCTGGGTGGCGAATAGTGGTTGTAGATGGAACATCTGTTCTCTCTCAGCTTTAAAGACACTTAAGCTGAGGGAGGGCAGATTGTCCACTACCTGGGAATACTATATTTCCCGCGAACCAAAAACTGGAAAAATGGAAAATAAAAAGATAAAAGTTGCTGCGCAGGACCTAAATAACCCAGTACCTGCGGCAAGTGTTGATCTACTCGCGAGTCACGTATCGTCGTCGTCCAGCAATCGTGAGCAAAATTATACTACGGAGGCAGGTACCTTGGCCTCCTCCCAGCAAAAGAAAGAACTTACAAAGAAGAGAAACCATCTGAAGTCATTCTGAGGAAGTAATTTTTATGTCCCTTTTTTGGCAGTGAAATTGTTGTATTATAGAATACAATTAATTTGACTTAAATAATATTAACATAAATAAAACATTACGCATTTATCAATCAACTCTAAAATAAAATTGATTTAGTACAAAAATTTCTGTACAAAAAAAAATATACCTTTAATTTTAAACAAAATTGGATTCTTTTCTTCTTTAGAAGTCAATAAATATTACTTCCACAGAAATGCTACTTATGAAGCAGCACTAAGTACTTCTTTTGGAAGTACTTCGTTTAATTTCGACTGGGTAGCTAAACTACCTATTACTATGAAAAGTCTTTCTGGAGCACAGAGAGGAAGTTGAAAATGATGCTTCAGGAAATCTTAGTAAATCAATCCCACAACACTCCAAAGTCAAAATCAGACTCCCTTACAAGATCTGAGGCAAAGAGGATCAGGTCTACCGAGGAGTTGATAACTGAGAATAAACCCAAGAAGAAAAAGAGCTTACCGTCTTCTAATACACAGTCAAAGCCAAGCCAAACTTCACTCAAAGGAACCTGAAGTCAGAATCCTCCGAGTAAGGGTTTCAACGCCAAGCCATATATTCAGAGACGATCACGTCGGCATATCAATCTCGAAGGTAAGGGTATCTCAAAAAAGCTCCGAAAAACGAGAAAGGGGAAGCTAGACGGGAAAAGAAAAGGACCGCTATCTTACGCCAAAGTTGCCAGAAGTTAACGATGCCAATAACCCGATAAGCAAAATTTCAATAAAGTAAAATAAAAGGTCTAGTCAACAGTAAGATAGATTTGGGGAAAAGATATATTTAACAGTTAGTAATATCTGGAATAGTTAGTTAGTTTGTTAGTTCGAAAGAAAGATATACATATATACATCAAATCCAAAGAAATGCACCTAGGCCTTCATCGGGCCTATTGTGCGCTCCTTAACCAGTGCCACAGGTGAGAATCGAACCCACCACCTCCGGTCTACCACTAACCTACGCAGAAAAAACTGAAAATGAGTTTTAATTATCAAAATAATTGTATCAAGCAAGTTTTGCACCTATAACCAAAATGATGATATCAATTACCAAATTTTTAAAAAAAAATAAAAATATATATTTTTTTCCAAATAACGAATTAATCAGAACAATTATTGTCAATAATTGAGACAAGATTTAACATTGATTAATTAATTTATTGTATAAAAAAAATATTTAATAAATAAAAAATAGATTTTTTATTAATTTATTAATCAAATAAATTAAACTGTTTGATAAAAAATTGTTAAAAATTAATCGATTACACACAACTTTAAAGGAACACTAGACCTTTAACAATACGTTTTTTTCACTTTATTGTCTCAACTGAACATATAAAGTATTTTATAAATTGTAAAGAAACTTGAATATTATATGCCTAAAATTTAATTGACTATTTAAGAATTATAAATATTCCTAGCACAAAATTCTAAATTAAATATTAAAAATAAATCTTAAATAGAAAAGAAGGCCAGAAAATTTTTTCAATCAATTAAAAAATTAATTGAATTAATTAAAAATTCAATCAACATTAATCAACTTAAGTTTCAAACAGTTTCAAAAAACGAGATAATTAAGACAAATAATAATTTGTTTAAATAAAAAAAAGAAAATTAAAACATGTTAATTGAAAATAAATTACCGATAATTTTTTCTGTGTACCGGAATACAAAATTTCGATATGAATAAGTTTTACAGTAACTAAAACCTTAATACTTAATTTTTTAAGGATTAGTCTATTATTGACCCTACTCCAAATATAATATAATGTTTCTTGAAGAATGCTAACTTTAAGCTCATAATTGACTTAAAAATTCCAGTATATCAATGAAATTCTAAGAATCTTTTGTGTTTATCAATGAATGGAATCTTTAAACGTTTGCATATAGATAAAGGCCCACCCATGTTTTTAAATGTTTTTCTTAACCTTTTTGTGAAACCATTAAATCATCGATTTTGAGCTCATTTGAAATTAATTGTTCTGCAATTGACCTTTAAAATATAACACTTTATTGAGTTTGTTTAAAAAAACAATTACGAATTACAGTTAAAAAGGGTTACAAATGGTAAAAACAATTGTGCCACATACTAATAAAATGCTCAAAACACATGTATCTAAATTTTTGTTATCCTTTTAGTATTACACATTATTCTTAAGCATGTAGTAATATTTATTAAAAAAAAAAAACAAATAATAAATTCTTTTTCTATTTGCTTTGAACACATTTTTAAAATAAACTCAACTTTCACGTAATATTTTTGGAACGTATAGAATGGATATTATTCTGATAATATCCACAAATGAGTGTGCCTTTAGTAGAACTAGGACGCATGTGTTTAAAGTCATTAATTTTCAAAGTTTCTAAAGTATGTGTCAGAGTTGAAAAACAGAAAGACACAAGGAAATTCGTATTTTGTTACTGTATATTTGTTTACTTAAAGTTGTGGCATGTTTTCGTCAAAAATATTTAAATTAGTTGTGCTTTAAATGGAGCCATTTCCCCACCCTTCCGAGGCGACAAACAAAATTTTATTTTCTAACCTTATTATACTCGGCGTAAAGAAATTTACATTTGTAATTTATTATTGTTATACCCTACACCACTATAGTGGGGAGGGTATTATAAATTTGTGCTGATGTTTGTAACATACAAAAATATTGGTCCAATACCCACCTTAAAGTATACCGATCGATTCAGAATCATTTTTTGAGTCGATTAAGACATGTCCGTCCGTCCGTCCGTCTGTCCGGCTGGCTGGCTGTCCATGTAAACCTTGTGCGCAAGGTACAGGCCGCAATTTTCAAGATAATTTGATGAAATTTGGACCAAGCATGTTTTTTGGCACAGGGACGAAGCCTATTGAAAATGGTTGAAATCGGTCCATTATTTCACCTAGCCCCCATACAACCGTACCTCCCGATTTGAACTTTTTATGCCATAATTACGTCAAATATTCTGCTATCTCTTTAAAAATTGGCACAAATAAGTTTTATATAAGTATAAATGACGCTGCAGATTTTCGTAAGGATCGGCCTATATTTGACCCTAGCCCCCATACAAACCCCCCTTCAAAAAATGACTTAAACGTCTAAAATTGACTTGTAACCATTTGTATCGCAATGAAACTCAACAAAACTAACTGTTATTTAGAAATATATCCTTTTCCCAAATTAACCGAGGATCGGCCCATATTTGACCTATATAAAGCCTCATTTAGAAATTTTAGTTTTTTTTATCAATAAATTGCTTAAATATTTTGGAATTATTGGTAATATTCAACATAAAACTTTCTTTATAAAAAATAAAAATTTTATAAAAAGTAAAAATTTTAAAAATATACTCATGGTGTAGGGTATTATATGGTCGGCCATGCCCGACTATACTTTCCTACTTGTTTTTATTTTACATTTTTGCAAAACACGTAAAACGAACATACATATAAATACACCTTGTACTTATGTTACAAACAATTTAAGAAAATATAACAAATAAGAATTAGTGTTCCCACTGCGATGCTTTTCATGTATTATTTTGTGCGTTTTAGCTTCGTACAACCGGAGATTTTTAAAAATACCCCTAAAAATAAAACGGGTATTTATAGTTCTTTTTGCAAATTCGCACGGTGCTTTTAGTGCTATTTAATAAATTATGAATTATTGTTTTCGACATCAATCTTCAGATTTTCAATCTGGTTTTGACTCGTGATAAAAAATACTTTGAAAACTGCATTTCTACAGCATTTTCAATAACTGCATTTTTTAGAGCAGAGTTATTATCAGGAATTAATAAAATACTTTCCTCATTTGAGTTTATCATTCATTTCAATTTCTTCTATTGGATCCTTAAGATTTCAATCAAATAATATAATAAAATCTAATAGTTAATTTGGAAATTGTTCATGTGAAAAAATGTGTATTTATGACAGTTAAAAACACAAAATACTTATAATGAATACTTTACAATACTGAAGTAAAAACTTCACTCTTACGTAAATAAAACCAATATTCGTATAACAAAGCGTTATTCATACCATCGAATAGAAAAGTTGTGCCTTTATGCAAACATTTGAAGATTAGTAAACGAAGTAATTTTTGACTCCTTTTAATGGCATAAAAGTGATTAATAAGTTGAGCGCTAAAAAAAAAATTTCAAAATGATTCCGATATATTGAAAAACTTATTAAATGAAAAAAACAATAACAACAATCATAAATTGAACATCCTGTAGTTTAAACTATGATGGTTTTAAAAGCTTATTTTGTGATCATATTTCAGCAGTTGAAAGATCTAAAATGGTTTTATGTAATTATCTTTGTTTGTAAAGGAATAGCAACACTTGCGCTTAAAAAGACTACTTTAGAAGAGTTGAAAAAAATTTGTGTGGTAAAATGAGTTGATATAATTCTCATTTGGTTTATAAAATTAAATACATAAGTATTTTAATTTGTGTGATATTTATAAAGTCTATTTATGCTTTAATTATAATTACAATAATTTTATATGCTTAATGATCTTATACAGAAGATAATTTTATTGAATTGACTAAACTAAGTCTAAAAAATTTCTGATCGCAGAAACCTGTTTCGCCAGTTTAATACTTACTTGTTGTGTCGATTTCGCTTATCTTTAAAGTCACCTTTTTTATAATATATAGAAGTGTAAAATTATAATTTTTTTGTCAAACAATAGGGAAACTAGGATTCATTCTTATTTTACACTCTTTTTCTAATTTTACACTCAAATATCAAAAGTAATACTAAAATTTGAAAATCGGTAGTGATAGGTTGGCTTTAACCCAGCAAAAACATTCATTATAATGTAAAGGGTTAAATGCTAAAAGTAATTGAAAAACATTATCTAGTTTTTTGCTGGGAAGTTCTTCCGGTATTTGTATATGTACTTGAACCTAATAATGAAATTATTTTAACCATATTCTATTGGTCAAATTTTACCAAATTATTAAGAAAATTCCAAATAATCTTTACATGTACACTCAGACGAACACGTTTAAATCGATAAGTTTTGACTGATATTTACACGAATTTATACGAACAAGGTCAGTGTGTAGAACATTACCATTCTTACAAATATATTGAAAGCAACAAATAAATTTAAATTTTGTTTATGTTTTCAATATATTTATAATAAAGAAAATGTTGTTTCGATATTGTGAAACAGGCAGTTAGTTAATTTTTTTGGCTTTGGCGTAAAAAGGGTATTAGATGTATGTAAAAGTATCGATTTTTGTTATAAACAAAGCACATGCTTTGTAATACAGAATTTTTAAGTTAAGTGTAGCATAAATAGAATATATCCGTTAAATTAATGATCAAGGTCGTTGTCAGAATTGACATTTACAAGTTCAATTACTTTTAAACACAATGTAAAATATCGATTTGTTGGCGTAAAATTTAACATCAAAAAAGTGAGAACAAATATTTTAACATTTAATTTAAGAAACTATACTAACAGAAAAGAATTAAATTTGCAATTTATTTAACAATTCATAATGCGCCATCTTTATGTCAACTGCAAAACCATTTACTTTTTTCAGTTGGAAAATTCTAATTAGATTAAATCAGTGCAATAAAAATGCGTGCAAGAGCAATGCATTCGTTTCTAGTTCAGATGTGTAAGAGGATTTGTTGTTAAAGTATTTATATTTCAACGCGGATTTGTTGTTAAAGTATTTATATTTCAACGCGGACAAAATTCACCCCAACGATTTTGAGAAGAGTAGTCGATAATACAGTGTTTCGTTAAGTTTTACTGAACTGCATTGTGGCAGGACTTAGAATATTAACTATGTGTTTGTGTGGGAATTTCTTAAATGTTGATAACATGAATTCAATTTTAAGTGCAACATGTTGCATATATATATTATATACATATATAAAGTTGTATGTATATAACTAACAATTGTAAGGGAGTGAGAGAAAATAGATGTAGGAATTAAGGGAATACTTTAATAAAAATAACGTAGATATGTATTTATTTTAGTTTAAAAGAGTTAAGCCAATATTGTTAATTTCCTTCGTAGTTTTTATGTATCAGTCTTTAAAATCGAAGAAAACTGTAAGCTGACATTCAAATTCTCTAGAAAATATCAATGTAAAAAATATCCTAAGGGGACACAATTTGATATGTTACATTCAAAATTTTACCCAGCTTCAAAATATCTTAGTTTTGCTCTATGATGGTGTATCTAGGCCTTCCGAGAGCTGGACCGGTTCAGTATTTTCTAAATATAAAGTTTTTTATTAAACAAACATGTGGTATCATTTGAAAGGATTCGCGTGTAACGGTGTACAAAATTTACAAAATTGTGCATCAATTAGGTGAAGTTAATGAAAAATATAAGAAAATATTTTTTTGGATATTGAAATTAAGAGAAAACATTATATGATAAATACATAGTTGAATGCAGCTTTAAAATATCTTTCAAATGACTTATACTGAATATGTTGTTTTAAGAGAACTAAAATTTAAAAAAATTATGTAGAAAAATATTTTTAAATTTAGTCCAGCTTACAAACCACCATCGCCCGACTTAAATTATTTTGGGAAAACTTATAAAGCAAGGTAAATTTTACTTTTCATATAGATTGAATTGGTCTATAAGTAAAAATTTTACTGCAAATATCCATAACAATTCATCTTGAAATTTTTTAATACTCCAATTGATCCATAAAACTCAAAAATTAGTCTTTCTCATATAAAATCCACATTCATAAATCACTTTATTTTCAAAACACTAAATAGAATGTACAGATTCCCAGCTTCCATTTGATACCAATATTATTAATAAATATGTATATATTTTGAAATTGTAAGCCCTTTAAACTTTGAAGTTCTGATAATATAGCTGATTTTAAAAATCGGAGTCATAGAATTGCTATAAGTGGAATCTATTTTCACATGCATATCTACTAGGGTTGCCAATTATTCTTATTAAAAGTTATTCGACATACAAAATATTTTTTATTCGAGTAGTCCACTAAATTTTAAAAAATTTTGGAATATTTGAACGAATAACAAATAACAGTTTTTATTCGAATAATTTATTAAAATGTAAATAAAACTTTTCCAACAAAAAGGCAAAAAGGGTTTGCGTACATTAATGCACTTATAAGTCAGTAACTTCATCAGCTACTTAACATGTTTTATATCAACCATCGAAAAATATGGGGGTATATAGTATTTGTAATTCCGTTTGTAACACATCCAAATATTAGGACCTTATTAGATTTTAGGACAATCTAGCCATCCGTCCGTCTGCCTGTCTGTTGAAAGCACGATATGAACTGAAATTTTGAACAATATTTTGTATTGATAATGAGCACTATCTGCCTACGATTTAACCCAACCCCATATAAGGTTCCCTTCAGAAAATTACTATAAAGCACACAAATGGCTTTTAAAAGCGCGGATGGTAATGAAATTCGAAATGTACAAATTTGTAGGGAACTAAAGTTTTTAGTTTAAATATTATAAAGATCGGTCGATAATCGACTATACCTCCCATATAAAGATTGCATCAGTACATAACTTGATAACTTAAAAATACCAGAATAGCAAATAAATTCTACATAAACAGGTAATTGAAAAGTAAGTTCTTGAATAAGTATAAGTCATTAGCATGTTTCCCAGGTTAGATATATCGATTATTTTCTTTATAACTAAATCTTCCATATAATATCCCATTATACGACATTATGCGAATTTATATTTACTTTATTGTAAATTATCCATTTACTTAAATACACAAAAAATTCGGATGCCTGCAACAACTTTTACTATTCTTCAAAAAAATGTGACCTTGATTATGTAAAAATTAACTAAAACGACTTGCTGTGGCAATTTTCCCAAAAAAACAAGAAAAAATCAAAAGACATGACACCATACAAAATAAAAGAAAAAACTCATGTAAAAAGTCATTATCTACAACCAATTAAAGTAAATCAACCATCATATATCGATGTGCAAGTGACAATATGACAATGGAAAATTAACCCAGTTACCATGCCAGTCAATGTTCCAGTTAAAGGGAATAAAACAAGTTAAAGTCATTAGTATTCAATGTGACCAAACAAAAGGCGTACAAGTGATTTCCACATTGTTTACACGCATAAAGTTGGGAAAGGATTTGCCATGGACACACAGCAAGATCAATAATGACAAGAAATTAAAATGGACTTTGTCTTTTTCATTTCTTATTTAGTTTTGCATGTGCTTCAGTTGGAGTTTCATGGAAATTTGCAAAAAAAAATTAAGAACAGACAAGTAGATCACCAATGAGTACACAATGATAATGAAAAATCATAAGCAGCAGGTAGGCAAAGTGACATTTGATAGATACCCAAAAAGGATGTGTAATTATAGGCGTTAAAATAGGAGATTAAATTAAAGGATTTTGCAAATGTTTAGAACAAAAAGGATGAAACGAGGACATTTTTTGCAAATATTTAAATTTTAAGTAATGTATTGATTTATAAAGAATTTAACCTTGAAAGCTTAAAGCAAACAAAGAGTTAGTTGTTTACTTGTTTGTTAGAAATTAAGTTCATCTACAAAAAACTATGAAAAGAGGACCTTGTAGAAATTTAATTTATTTATTTTCTTCAATGTGATGTTTATACAGCTGCTTTTTTACTGCAAAAAATTAATTAATTACTGGAAAACTGTTACACAGATGCTGAAAATTATTTAAAACTTAACACAGAACAAAACAAAAACTGAAAACCTAAAAATACATATACCTAGTATATATATAAAAAGTATATTTACATTCATAGCTACAAATATACGCACATCCTTACGAATGCATTCAAAGAGTCACACTCTCTATTCATCGCATACATACATATGTATGTATGTGTATGTTCATAATACATACAAGTTTTTAGACAGATCTGTCAGTCAAGTCAACAAATGTCAAGGTAAAAATTTATCAAATTCTTAAAAAAACAACCTAAGTAACAACAAAAAATGTATCAAATGTAAGCCAAAAGCCAAAAATTCTCCTTTGTGTGTTTTTTATTTAGTCTTTTAAAATGAGGGAAACCATACTTTTTGAGGGAAAAATTAAAATGTATAAATACATAACTACATAGAAACAAATTTATACACATGCAATGTTAAAAGCAACAATTTGTTTAAAACTATGTTTTTAGAAATAAAAAATAACAACTCATAGTCAACAACATTAGCTAAAGGATTTTTGTTAAACAACATTTAAATTTTTTAGTTTTACTACATCTTGTTAACTTCTTTGTCTTTAATATTTCCATTATGAAGAATAAAAAAAACGAACAGAGGAAAATTCCCCATAGAATGGAGTTAGGATACCTCTGTTACACTTAGAAAACTCATATATTTTAACACAAATACTTACTCACGTATACATACATATGTATATTCACTAAAATGTTTACTACATATTTAAAAATAACAGAAAAAAACATTCATATGTATATAAAAGGGATTCTGCATTATCATTTTTTGTTGTTGTTGTTACTGCTGCTGTTCATCGTACACAAACTACTATGTGTATTTCAGAAATCGTGGGGGTGAGTTGTTCTATCTGCCCACAGTTCGGAGCCACCACTCCACCACCATCCACCCTTAAGTGCATTAATCATTATATAAAATACTATACACGTGTGACATGCGCATCATTTCGAAAAGACAGGATAGCGTTGTTTTTGGATAATGGACCATTTGTTAAAATGAGAAGACTATATAGGGGTTTGAATTGCTTTTTGAAACGAAAATATTGCATATGCTCTATAAATATTGTATGTATTTACTGGAACTTTTGTAAAAGCTTTTGGTGTGAAAAGCTTCAATAAAATTATACACCTAGCGAAGATTAAAAATTTTGCAAGAATTTTCAAAATGAGAAATAATAATTAAATTTTCAAAATGTATGAGATTTTCTGCTTATTTTAAGTTTAAAGTAAATTTTTTCGTAACTTTTGAGCAGATGGACAGATCTAAACTAGGAACATAACTAAAAATAAAAAAGTTACGTAAAGGGTCTCAGTTTTTCGGTGGAAGCTCTTAAATTTCATATACATATATACATTGTACAAGTAGATCAGTCAGCAAAAAATCAATATGGTCTATGTTCATTGCACTTATTTTTGTTAATTTCTATTGAATTTAGATTTCGTTTATTTTAAATATATAACAAATATATATTGGGCTGGATGCGATTTTTCTTTGCCTACTGAAAGGGAGTCATCATTCTTGCATAGCTGTAAAGATTATTTAAATTCAATCTTTTGACAGGTCGCTTGCCTAACTCTTGGCGTGGAGTTAGATTTGTCTAAATACGAAAGGCTGGTGGTAAAACTGAACAATTGCCAAAATCCTTTACACCATCTTGAAAACAATGGAAAAACTACTTGGCAATTGCATTAGGGAAGAGTATCTTTTGACGTACCCTATTACCCGTTTTGGATTTGCTTAACAATCTAGCAAACCTGCTGAGACTTCTTTTTATACATCATATTACTACGAGTATGGAGAAGGCTCTGAATTCCAAACAAATAATCATATGTGCTTTTATAGACATACAAAGAGTCTTTGATAACACGTAATTATTGTAGACATTAGTCATCGTTAGTTTCATGTCCACAGGTTTCGACGACACAACGATATCGTAAAGGATGAAGTAAGAGATTAACATTAAATGTGTGAAGAAAAAGGCTGCAAATTGACCCTTGTGATATGGAGTCTATTATTAAGTTCTTTGACGAAGTCAATTATTTGGAGATCATTCTCGACAGAACCCTTAATTTAAACTCATATATATCTAGTACGATCAAACAAAAATTAAATAACTCACCAGATTTTTTCAGAAAGTAAAAGAAAATTGTAAATTTAATACGATTTTTGGGCATTATTCACGTATACTTTTTAGAAATATTCCTAAATCCGACATGTTCCATATTTTGTTATTTTGTATCTCCATGTCTAGATTTTTGTTAATGAGATCATATTTCGTTTTAGAATTAGGGCCTTTATCACACATGAAATAAATGAATAACAACCTAAAATGAGTTGTTATTTAATTTTAATTTAGGAAGTTATTCCATTTCGTTGGAACTTTCCTTAATTTTTAAATTGTTTTTATTAGACATATGCTCTAGGTAATTGTGTACATTCAACTAGTCATTACTAGGTAATCTATTAAATAATTACAATACCTAGATTAATCATTACAAAATTTTAAGATTTGAGGATAGTTATTAGCGTATTTAATTATGCGGAATTATGTATTTTTGGCTTTATTTGGTAAAAATTGTTTTAAGGTTTTATGTTAGTCGGATAATCGAATAAGAGAAAAAAGGATATTTTTATTAATTTTATTGCTTCTCTACAATATTTTCAACTGCTTGTAGAAATTAATTCAATATGTATGAATATTTGTAAAATATAGATTTTTTAACTTCAACAAATGCCTGACAGTGGCAAAGAAAGTGCTCCAGAGTTTTACTGTCCTTTCCACATGCTCTACATACGTCTGAATCCGCACGTCCAATTTTGCATAAATGTGCTCGTAATCCTGTGTGTCCACTCAGAATACGTACCATCATGGTTCTACTTATAGTTTCATTATTCCAAGAGGTCTTATGGGATTCTCTCACCCATATTTTTAGTTCAGCTTTTGTTGCGCCAAATGGTTTTGCGTTTGTCAGGTTAACTGCCTCGAGCTCCCTTCCCTTTAAAGCTATTACATTCCTCCTTTCGTTACCGACTACTCCCGAGTGGGCTGGTACCCATATGATGTGAACCCTACCTCTGGGAGAGTATTCAGTTGAGGCTTTATTACAATCCACTTAGATTTAGTTCTATCTCAGATTAAGTTATATTAAACGCTTAATTGATAGAAATTATTTAGTTTATTTGTTATTTGAAATTTGACAATTTTCATTCATTCGTGCTATTAATCGACAGTTAATCGGTAATTGATTACCCTAGTAACATTAGTTGAAGTAAATATAGTTTTTTTTTTAAAGTGTACTTGCTATATTACTTCGAACTTCACATTTCCACATTATTTACATGTACTTCTACCTCGAATATCCAAATATAAGACTTTAATTCAATTTTCTAATGATTAAAGTAGATTTTTGTAATTATGCAGAAACGGCTGTTAAATACATATTTCGCAAGTAAAATGGTATTATAAATTTTATTAAAATTAAATCGCTGGCTTATTTAAAAACTTAAAACACAAAATGCAAATATTAAAACTATAGGTCTTTAGAATTCATATTTATTCTTGGTGAAATCTAAGTCAGCTGTTGTTTGTCATAGAAACACAAGTAAAGACAAGGAAGTACTCGTAGGAACGTTGTAGCAAATGTTGTAAATGTTTAATGTCATTAGTTTGGTTTAGTTTTACAAATTTTATTTTATATTTGTTATTATAATTTAAAAATGGGAATATGAATATATATGAAAAATCTCATAGTATGAATAAAGCTTCTATGTAGACTGAAGGACGGGCAGGCATTAACTTTATAAAAATTCAAGTAAACAATTGCAAACATATTTGGGTACAAAACAAAACCAAAATGTAGATATTTGTTGTAATGTACTTTAAAATAATTTAATGCTCGTCTCGTGTAGTCTTTTATGTATATACATTTTTTGTGTCTATGAATTTAAGTGATATCTGTGTATATAAGTTTTTGGAAATTTTATACAACCCACCTAGGAAAAACATGGTAACGATTTACTCCAAACTTTTTTCAATAACAACTAATTACCATCTGCATTAATCTAGACCTATTAAGTTCTGTGATACAGAATTGTCAGATCTTACAGATGAGTAACTCATTACTGTACAATGTAAGTTTTTGCTGGGCATGTGTACCTACTTGTAGTTTTATATATGTATATAAGGATGTGAATATATTTCTTTTTTGCTGCATGACAGCTGACAAGCGTTTATCATCATCAAATCGAGATGAAGATTAAGAAATAAAAATGCAAAACAACAACAACCTAAGTCAAAAAAAAAAAAGACAGTTGAATATTGCGTGTTTCTATGTATATTGAATGTATGTATGTAGTAGTACAAAGATACAACCATGTTTATTGTATCTGTATATTTCAGATACTAGTACCTCATTTTTAAAACATTTTATACCAATAAAAAATAATCTTCGTTAACTAAAAGCAACAGAAATAAATAAAAATTGTGTCGATAAAATTTTTAACAACAATGTTTTAATTTTTTTATTGTTTTTTTATTTATATTTACAAATAAAAAAATAATTAATTAAAAACTGCATTTTTGTTGCATGTTTTCAAATTATAACAAAAAAATTTAAAACCAACAAAAAGTTAAGAAAAATTACTTAACACACTCTCGAAAAGAATAAATTAACAAAATCTTTAAAATGCATTTAAATAC
This sequence comes from Lucilia cuprina, assembly GCF_022045245.1. Lineage (NCBI taxonomy): Eukaryota > Metazoa > Arthropoda > Insecta > Diptera > Calliphoridae > Lucilia > Lucilia cuprina. The sequence goes on along the minus strand of NC_060952.1, from coordinate 45,040,816 downwards.
AAAATACGAAACCAAATATAAAAGCAAGTATTAAAAAAAAATTAATACAAGAAGAAAAAGAAATACAAGTAGCTAACAACTCGATTTCAGTAAATTATTTTAAATTGTCTTTTAATGTAAATTAATTTTTCATACGACTTAAGATTTTTTGTTGCAGTTGTTGTTCTTATTATTGTTAAAGCTGTTGCTTTTTAGATTTATTTTTATGTAGATGTTGCCTTAGTTGTTGTAGTTACTGCTGCTGTTGATGCCATTGATGTTGGTTGATGTTTGTTTTAATACAACCGCCACTGCATGTTTTTTACTTTTCCTTTAAAGTTGAAAACATGTTAAATGTCTGCATACGACGTTTGTCTTAAAAATGTCCAGTGTTGTTGTCAAAGTGCGACATTTAAATTTATCGCCTTCTGTACATTAAAGGGCATATTAGAAATATTAAAATAATGTAATAATCTTTACTAAATAAATAATTGGAGTCGATTGTTGACTGTCGGACTTGGCTGGGGTGGTACATCCGTAGCACAGGAGGATTCCGTCGTTATTGCCATCTGAGGATTTAGAGTCGGAACCTATATTTAAAAGCTAATGTAGCTTAGAGCTTTCTCCGAGAACATCCTTCTCATTTAACCCCATGTTTTTGCCAATGGCATGCTGTACACTTGACGCATTGTCCGCCACGGAGGCCAAGGTACCTACCTCCGTAGTAGTATATTACTCACGATTGCAGAATGAAATGAAATGCCAAGGTATATTTAGTAACATTACATCTTTCATCAAATCCCAAGAGCTATACCTAGGCCAATATGAAGCATGCGGTGAGCCCCTTTTAGAGTCTCTGGTGGGAATTGAACCCATAAATTTCGTACTAATAGAATACAAGCAACTAACGTGCAGAGGTATGTTTTAATAATTTTTTTTTTTTTTTAAATTAAAAAATAAATTATTTTTCAAATATCCTTTTTTATTAAAAAATATGTACCAGAATCTATGGGCCCTGTCTACATAGCGCCTCTCTCAACTTTAACATAAACTTTTCTTGCAACGAACTTAATACATTCGTGCATTTAAATATTCTTAATTTTCCAATCTACAGCCTCCAAAATGTTGTTATTTTCCATCAAGGAACAAAAAAACATTAGAGATCTTAACAATTTATTTTTTGAACAACTCCTTTTATGGTTTCATACTAAATTAAAAGAAATTTTTCAATTTCGCTGATTTTGTACTTAATTCATTTTTTAGTTTTTTTCTCTTGAGATACATTTAGAATTTCCTTAAACTGAACACTGCATTCGAAATGACTGCGTGAACATCTCAAATTGAAAAATATTAACAAAATTGCCACGGCGTCCATAGTCCTAAAAAATTGTTTTACAAAAAAGTATCACATTTAGGTTTATACAGACAAACTTTTAAAGAAAACAACTACATATCGATGTATGGCGGCACACATGTTCACCGTTTACACACAACATCCCATCTCAGATCATTTTTTGATTTTTTCCGTGGTCCATCCTGAGGATAATTTATTAGAGATTGTCTACAGTTCGTTGTGTGTATTCATCAATGAAACTAAGTTTTCGTGTACCGAAGTCTAACTAACTCGCCTTTTTAAATGAACAAAGGAGGAGCTGTTATTTTATAAAATGCTTCCTTATTCCCTTTAAATTATTTTAGTTTCATGAAAATTAATCTAAAAACGATATTCACTTGTATATCATGTGAGATCTCCACTAAGGTTTAGTACGCAGTATTTACACAATTTATTTAATGAACAACTTTTTAGTATTGTCACGCTATAGAAGATAAATTCGTATTAATATAACTAAATCAATTTAGTTAGAAATAATCTATTCAGTAAATTGGAAGGGTATTTAGCATCAATTATGTTTATTTTAAAATTGTATTACTTAAAAAATAGTTAAATCAATAATGACATTTATAGTTCTATAATTTACTATGAAAGTTGTTTAATAATATAATTAAGATGGAACCCAATCTACACAAAATTATTTAGTCGTGATTAAAGTCAAACAGGGCAAAGAAGTTGAAAGTTGAATGAAGCAAAAAGAAAAGGAAGGGTGGCCCTATTACGTAAATGATATGTATGAATAATGGTCTATATTTGATATTGATTTAGTAAAAATTCTGAAAAATTTTAAGCACTAAACCTCCATATTAATAAGGGTATAATAGTTTTTCATCCACATTAAAGTATACCTATGTAATTTTCAAAAAGTATTAATTTTACAAAAACCCTTCACTAAATTTTTTAGTATTGACCCCAATCATATCCTAGCCTCATATAAAGCCTCGTTAAGAAAAACAGTCCCTCAACAATAATTTGTTTAATTATATCTGAAATAAGTCAAAACTCAACATATGTATATCAAAAGCGAATACATCTTCAACCTCGTGTTTATACACTACACCACTATAGTATGTAACACCCAAAAATATTGGTCCAACAGACACCATCTGTCCGTCCGTCTGTCTGTGTGTGCATGTAATACTCATCGTTTGGCCCTGGGATGAATGCTATTGAAAATAGTTTTATAGAAGTTTAATTGACACTGCCGATTTTTGTAATAATCGGGCTTCATTTAGCCCCCTTCAGAAAATTACTTGAAGGTTAAAACACTTATAATACGATTCATTTCTACATAAATAACTTTGAAATATACATAAAGATAGGCCCGTATTTACACTTAGCCTCATAGGAGCCCTCTTATAGAAAATCTATTTTATTGTCAAAAATCTGAAAAAATATTCCGGAACATTTTGAACAGGTCTAGTTGGCCTTGCTCGACTAGAAATTTATACCAGTTGTTATTATATTAATCCAGCAAAAAAGTGAGGAAAAAGAAGTAGAATTTTCACCACAAATAACATACTTGAAGTACTTCCAATTTTGGTGAAAAACCTATGTATTATACATTAGCGTGTCATTGGAGGGATGTTGTTCATTTTTGACAACTATGAACTACATCTAATGTTATTCATAGATGTAGTTCATATTTGAATGTCAAAAATAAACCGAATTCGTTCAGTGACATTCTTATTGGTTTTTCACCAAAGTTTGATGTACTTCGAATATGCTATTTGTAGTGACTTTCTACACCTCTTTCCTCACCTTTAACTGGGTTTTTATTTGCAAGGATATATTTGGTTTATAAAAATATATAGTCGCATTTTTAGATGTGATTAAGATGTCGTTTGTAAAGTATGACATCAATTAGTTTTTGCTGGGACATACTTTGTTTAAACCTAGTTTTTCATATGTTTGTGCTGCTGTTCTTTGTTTATGTTTTTGACTGAAAAGTTGGCAACACTAACAGTTAACCTATCTTAAATCCAAAGCTGAAAAACACAATCATCGGTTAAAGTCTGCCTAAATTTGTTCTGAGTTAAATCTAACAGTAAGTTAAGCCTAGTTTAACTAAGTAATGAGATACCCGGCTTTAAAGAAACGTTTGTAGTTTAGCATTGTGCTTTAAATAAAAAATTAAATATTTTGTATAGGTTTTTGTACGAATGTAATGGTATAAATAGCAAAAATTTATTTTTATATGCAAGTTCAGATATGCAAATTTAAAACTAAGTACGTATTTAAAAGCATACCCTAATGAAAACCTTTATTACAAGGATCTTTTTCATTGGTCAAAAATATACGTATGACAGGGAAAATGAAAGAAGTTTGAATCTAAAAATATCGATGATTAAACTAAAAGCTGAAATCAAAATATAAAATATTATTAAACAACATGAATGAGAATCGATCCCTCTTAATTTTGGGATTCCACTCTCAAACTAAGATTTAAACCCGAATCGGTCAACATAATTTTAAACACTCTTTTTTCTATTCATATGTATTTACTACCAGTTTCGACATTCTTGATAGAAACTTTTCACTGAGTGCCTTCTGTCCTATTATTTTTCTCCTGATCTCTTAATTGAAATTTCTTTCTATTTACTTTCAAGTGTCGATGAACCATAAATCTAAGTGTTTGAAAATTGTTCGTATCGAATCTTTTCTATTGACACTCTTCTATTAACGATTGACAATTTTTCTACTTTATACATATGCATGATAAAAGAACTATTTTTAATCGAATGAGAACTGAAAATCTCTTATGCAACATGTGATGTTGCAATTCCAACAGAGAAGCTTAAAGATAGAAAATCTTCGTCAGCCATAGACAAAGTGTCAAATGTGTAACAGTAAGTGTACATACATACATATACCGAATTAAAAGTACGTACATAAAATTTCCGTACATTGTGTAATGTATCTTCATGCCTGTATCTTTTTGAGGAAGAATATCAATTACATTTGTCAATATGTTTATTTTATTGTATGTATCTATTACGTATGGATAAAGTTTTATCTGCATTTCAGAAAAAATAACAAAAATTCTGATTTAAATCTGCAGTATTATTGTCGTTTGTGTATAGTAGTAATATACCAATGATGTTTTCATACATTTTAAAATTTGAACTACCGCTGAGGCCTCCATGGATACAACTCCATATGATCACTTGTATCTCTTGAGCATGGCGGCTGATTGTAACAGCATCATCACCCCATGCTCGAAATAAAATAAGATGAAGAAAATGTAGAATTAACTTAAAGAGAAAAATACAATTCAAAAATTACTGCAAAATAAGATGATGCCTATCCTTTCTTTAAAGTTAATATGGCTGGTTGGTCGGTTAGTTGGTGTGTTTTAAGTAACAAGTAGTTCATATCATATACATGCATATATAATTTTTATAAGAAACTGCTGCTGTTGCGGCTGTAATGTTGTAGATTCTGACGTCTACGAATGTCGGCTCAATTTCTGCACATTTATATGGAAGGCAACCAAACAACAAGAAGATACAAAAGAATCATATGAAAAAGAAACAGTTGAAATTGGTTGGATGATGTTCAGATTGCATGTTTTTTGTTTCGAGAATTGGCCGACATACATTCCCTTTTGGTTGCCGCATGTTCTTAATTTATTTGTTTAATTGAAAAAATGTATTTTCCCCCTTCAACATATTTTTTTCTTGTTTATTTCAAATTCTTACATACTTGAACGCATAGACAATATGCTTTTAATGCCATATATAGTTCGGTTTAAGATTTTTTTCTCTTGGACTTCATGTTGCGCATGCGAGACTTGCTCATCATGATTGGAGCCTCTGTTAATGCCAATAACAAGTTTGGATTGTTTTTGTTGGAATTTATATCTAATGACGATCATCGAACGTGGCAATGATGTACATTTGAATTAATTTGTTGAAATTTTTTGCGATGACCTCAGAACTACTACTTGTGATGTAATTTATCAAAAATTCGAATAAACGTAGTTTGAAAAAAGCTTGAGAAACTTTGACAATTGCTGTAATAAATAACATTTTACCTAAAAATCACATACATATATTAAAAAATTGCTATGAATATTGGAGATATATAAAAACTAGATTTCGTAAAATTTATGGTATTTCATCATCATTCTTCATCAAGGCATATTCGATCGGAACTTCGCGGTGTTAAAGATTATCCAAATTTGGCTTTAAATGCTTTCGTGGCGAAATGATAATGTTAATAAAAGGTGCCAACTAAATATTGTCCTTTATAAGACGACGCAACAGTTACCCTGCAACATAAACGATAAATCCCATACATTTATATAATTTAAGTATATGCAATGGATTATTTTTGTAGACATATGTATGTATATTGAAATTAAAAAAGTATTAGTGTAAATGTTTCCCATGATGATCCAAACATCGTGAATTAGTTCGCTTATATAATTTTATATAAAAGTTTTCTCAAATTTATCGGCTTTGGAGATAGTTGGGGTAATAGTGCTTCAAAAATAAGGTTGCGAAATTTGTTCTCCCACCTCTATGATGACAAATTTTGGGCCTTTTTACTTTCCTGGTTTTCGTAATAAAGTGTTCTAAAGTTTAAAATCTGAAAATATAAAATATATATAATCACATCTAAAGGGATGTGATAACACATGTGCAAGCGTACTTTAATTGTGCTCAAAGAAAATATTTTTTTAAATATTTTTTGAAAAAGTGCATCTTAGGATGATACTAAATGCACTTTAGAAGCTTTACATTCTTATTGACTTTATTATCCTGCAGTTTCTGCTCTGTAAAAAATGTTGATCAAAATCTGTGGTTTCCATCTCAGGTATGCAGAGGAAAGAGTTGGAATTTTGAAAAAAATTATTACTGTGAAAATTATTATTATAGTCACTAGAGTATTCAAAAGATTAATCGTCGATCGGTTAATCGATTAATTTTTTACGATTAATCGTTCGAATAAATGAAAATTGTCAAACTTCAAATAAAAAATAAACCGAATAATTTATATCAATTAACCGATCAGGAAAAACTCACTATTTAGCAGGAAAATTACTATATATTTTCTACATAATTGAAAATTTTTATTACAAATTTTCTTCTTTTCTTAAGATCTTAATAATTTTTAGACTATTCTAAACTGACGACTATATACTATCATAAATCATTTACTGTTATAAAGAGTCGAGTATAGATACTATAGTCTTGACTATAGACTATTCTATAGTCTTGACTATATGTTATTTTATAGTTTTGACTATAGACTTTTCTATAGTGTTGACTATAGTTTATTCTATAGGGTTGACTATTCTATAGTCTTGACTATAGACTATTCTATAGTCTTGACTATAGACTATTCTATAGTCTTGACGATAGACATTCCATAATCTTGACTATAGACCATTCTATAGTCTTGACTATAGACTATTCTACAGTCTTGACTATAGGCTATTCTATAGTCCTGACTATAGACTATTCTATACTCTTGACTATATACTATTCTATAGTCTTGACTATAGACTATTCCATAGTCTTGACTATAGACTATTCTATAGTGTTGACTATAGACTTTCCTATAGTCTTGACTATAGACTATTCTATAGTCTTGACTATAGACTATTCTATAGTCTTGACTATAGACTATTCTATAGTCTTGACTGTAGACTATTCTATAGTCTCGACTTATTAAACTATTCTATAGTCTATGACTATAGACTATTCTATAGTCTTGACTATAGAATAGTCTTGGCTATAGACTATTCTATAGTCTTGGCTATAGAGGACTATTCTATAGTCTTGACTATAGACTATCTATAGTCTTGACTATAGACTATTCTATAGTCCTGACTATAGACTTTCCTATAGTCTTGACTATAGACTTTCCTAAAGTCTTGACAATAGATTATTCTATAGTCTCGATTATAGACTATTCTATAGTCTATGACTATAGACTGAATCGATGTCTGTTCTATAGTTTTTACTATAGACTATTCTATAGTATTGACTAGGACTATTCTATAGTCTTGACTATAGACTATTTTATAGTATTGACTATAGACTATTCTATAGTCTTGACTATAGACTATTCTATAGTTTTGACTATAGACTATTATATAGTCTTGACTATAGACTATTCTATAGTCTTGACTATAGACTATTCTATAGTCTTGACTATAGACTATTCTATAGTCTTGACTATAGACTATTCTATAGTCTTGACTATAGACTATTCTATAGTCTTGACTATAGACTGATTTTTCTACATTCTTGACTATAGACTCTTCTATAGCCTTGAATATAGACCGTTCTATAATCTTGAATATAAACTATACTATAGTATTGACTATAGACTGTTCTATGGTCTATTCTATACTTTCGACTGTAGACGTTTCTGTTACACATTGACTATAGACTAGAGTATTCAAACGATTAATCGTCGATCGGTTAATCGATTAGTTTTTGACGATTAATCGTTCGAATAAATGAAAATTGTCAAATTTCAAATAACGAATATAACCGAATAATTTATATCAATTAACCGATTAAGAAAAACTCACTATTTAGCAGTAAAATTACTATTATTTTCTACATAATTGAATTTTTTTATTATAAATTTTCTTCTTTTCTTAATTTCTTAATAATTTTTCTATAATAAAGAAAACTTTATTTGATGATTTTTTGAAAAGAAATCATGGAAATAATTATATAGCCTTTATTTCTACAACCAGTTTTTTGGGAACATTGTTGTGTTCTTAAGTATTTCCAATAAGTTCTTCAGCAACAGTTATAGTTGAACTAGTGTTTAAGGGAACGTAAGAATTCTAGAACTCGTTGAAAATCTTAAAAACAGTAATTTCTTTATATAGAAAAGCATTTCACATAAACAGGAATGGTTTATAATTGAGAAGAACTAAACATAGAATTAAAGTGAAAGAAGTGAAAATCATAATTTTGTTTATAAACTGTGCAAATGTTATTTTCAAACATGAAAAAATCTATGCGTACAGGAAACTGTGGACCATTAGTATTAACTCTGTGTACTCAGTTTTTCATAATCGGCTCTTTAAAGGACTTTAAAGTTTAGAAGACAACCGATTTCAAAAGATAAATTCCAAATTTATATTAAAAAGTTAGCATTAATATTAATTTCAAATGAAGGTGAGTTCCTCTCCTTCGAAATAATATAATTTATTTCAAATCATCAATATCATCAAGAAAGAATTGGAAATATTAAAGAAAATTTGTCACAAAAAAGTAGTTAAAAGTTTTTATGACAAAAATGAAACCCTTTTAAATTAAATTTCTTTTTCGTTTTTTTTTTTAAGTGCGACAGGTATATAATATATATGGATAGAATGTACAGATTACCAGCTTCCATTTGACACCAATATTAGCATCATAAAATTCATATAAATATTTTAAATATTTGTTTGTAGTCCTTTAAACTTTGAAATCCTTTTATAAGGACATAAAAATCGGAGTACACAGAATTGGTATAAGTGTAATCTATTTTCACATGCTTATCAACTTTACCATATTTGAAAGCTTTTTTTAAAAATGTTACATTGTGTAACATGAAGATAATTATTGTAAAAAGCAATAGTAATACCTAGTTTCCTTTTGTTCGAATAACCGATTAATTTTTAATTATCCGATTATTAACCGGCTAACGTAAAACATCAAATAATTATTTGTCGAATAAACCGAAAAAGACAAAAACCCAAATAATTGAATACTCTAGTAATCACTGAAATATATTTCGAATCTTCTTAGGTTTTGTGAGTTGCACTAGGTTCTAGGCTTGCGATCTTATAGAAAAAAGTTTCATAGTAAGATAAGAAATATTTGAAACCTTCCGCCGAACAATTATGATCATTCGCAAATCTTATGTATGTCTATGCTAACAATTTCATTTTACACTAACATCTTTAAATTCATTTAAAGCATCCTGTGAAGATTTAAAACACATTTGGTATTTTAGTGCAATTTGTCCAACATTTATTTTCCAAACATGTACAAAATCATCATAAAAATGATAACACGTATACAATTTATTTTTTTTCATTTGTACTATAATAAAAAAGTAAAACCACAACAACGCATTTCCAATTTCGCTGAGAAAAACAACTAAAAATATTGAAAAAGCTCAAAAAATACAAAAAGCCAATAAAAATTAAAATGGATACGTTTATAAAATAGTAATGATGATGTTGATGATATGAACGGCTGATGGGTAATGGTAAAAACACTGTAACAATGATGATTTAAACAACGTCACTGTTGAATACAAATCACAATCAGAAATTGTTACAATGTCAGGCCACTAATCTGCCATTTGGACCAAAAGTTTGTTCTTGCTCTCCTTAAAGAAACAATCATAAGGATGCTGCAACAGAATATAGTGGCATTAGAAAACAGCATTTTAATAGAACGGATGTTTTGTATAGAACGGCAAGAGAAAATGAAAATCACGAAATTGGTTTCCCTACAAAACGGAACCTAACATCAGCAGCAGCATTGAAAGATTTAAAGGGACAACATATCACAGCCACAAACAGATATTCAAACACATGGAAACATACATTTGCAGTGACACTTATACAGGCTGAAACAACAACTACCTGTTTACGTAGATTTCGTTTTTCCTCTTTTTTTCTGAATGTAAATCATGGAAAATAAAAAAAAAATCTTACATTTTTTACTTACAACTACAGCGAGTTAAATAAACGGTATATCGTTGCGATTCATTTGGTCCTTTTTTACCAACAATAGAGAAGAGACTTTAGAACCCCAAAACATCAATCTTTCATTCATACTATCACTGGAGGCGGAGTCTTACTGCATGACGCAGAGTAAGGGAGCAAAAGAGCCAGCATTATATTTCAATAGTTTCATTTCATTTACTCGTCAAAATAACCGGCAAAATGATTTACAGTTTTCGAATTTGAGCATTTTTTTAAAAGAGGTCTTCTCATTATTTGCTCTCTTTTATTTTATTTTTGGGGGGACAAAACAAGTGCCGCTAAGTTTAATGTAAAACTTTTTTCATCGCTTAAGTTAAACCGGCTTTTGTCCGTTTAGTGAAAATAAACTTTGAATGTTTTTTCGAAAGTAAATCATTGAAATAAACGTGTGCGAATACGCTTAACGACGGTAAACATTTTAGCGTGTGCAAATGTAGCGATTTTTTTTATACGGTTATTTTTTTTAATTGATACAACGGATAATCCATTATGTTTATAAATTATAATTATAATGTTTATAAATTATAAATAGAAAAAGTAAAAAAATGTTTCTATTTAATAATTAATTAATAATAATAAAAATACAAGAAATAGATAAAACCCTGTAAAAGCTTATAAATCTACGGATATTGAAATACATGATATAAAAGATTAACTAAAAGTTTTTATTTTTTATAAACAAATGAGCAATTATTAAAATTTTTTTAATTTTAGAGTTAAAAAATCGAAAAATTGTTTTGATGGCACATTCAAAATATTTTGTGTGAATATAAACAGACCCTAATACGTGATGAATCCGTTCGCGTTAATCATTTTGATCGAGGGGCGCAAAAGTTATAGCGGTTTTCACTTAAATATTTAAAAAAAATCTTAAAATTACATATAAATGTGAAAATAATTCATACCATAAGATTTAATTCAAAAAAATTTTAAAAATACACAGTAAGAAATTTTATTTCAGTAATTTTTTAAATTGTTGCCTCTAGTTTTTGAAAAACCGTGAATTAGTAAAATTTAAGAAAAAAAACTGTTAATATCTGAATTATACGAACTTGATTTATAAGGGAATGCAATTAAAAAATTATAGTTTGGATTTAAATATTTATAAATTGATGCTAGGTACATTTTATTTGGCACACAAAAACCAAAATTTTTTAACTTTTGATGCGCCCCAGATTTTCATTAAAGTATTAAGAAAACCTGCAAATGGTGATAATTTTGACAAATTTTGAGCATCATCCATGATGCTCAAAATGTGTTTAGATAATAGTGACGTCTTTGTAGCTTACAAGGACATTTTAAATACATTTATGATCCCAAACCGATGTGTTTGTCATTATCTTTACGTCTATTCATTAAATGTTTGTATAAGTCCATGTTTGATATATAAAATCGCAAAAATAAAAAAAATTATATTTTGCAAAATTTTTAAAAAGTTTATAAAAATTCTGCATTAGAATATTTTAGCATGCTCCTTCGATTTTATATTTCAAAATAACAAAAAACTCAATTTACGCAATAATTCAAATAATTTCCTATATAAGTGCGAATGTGCCGCGCTAAAAACTGATATTTTAAGAAATTTACGTTCAAGTTTACCAACTTCTGTAGCTGTCGTACCCATCTCCCATTTAGGGCACATTAACGAGGCACATTGTAAAGAATTTATCTCCTAAGTGCCTTTCGTTATCAATATAACGAATAGTGTCCAAATTTTAAAACTATGGACCAAAAAATAAAAAGAAGGTAAAAAAAATTAGTAAGTGACACGGGTTTCTAAGGAATTAAAAAAATTAGATAATTTCTCATATAAATATTAAATACATCGATGTTTTTTCGAATTGTAACATTGACATTATAAAGTTTTTCGAATAAACCATGTAATCCTAAGAAAAAATTATATTTAAAAGTTACTACAGAATTTTTTAAACATATTTTAGTACATTTTGCTTTCTATATTCCACAAGGCAAAAAAAAAAATAAATTTTATAAAAATTAAATTTTTCTAATAATCCAAAAATTTGGGTCTTTGAAAGAAGTTTTTAAAATTTTAAATATATCTAAAACTAAAACTAATGATTTCACAAATATTAGATAAATAAAAATTATATTTTAGTTTGAATGAGAAACATATTAATCTGTACTATCTGAATCTATTTAATTTTCAAATCAAATTCAAATGTAAGGACCTATAAATATTAATTACGAATAAAATTTTGAACTATATATACAAATAATACAAAATGGCTGCTTAAATTTACCAAATTTTGACAAATTTTTTTCTGAAAATCAGTAAGTTTCCGACTCAAATTCATTTAAAAAAATAGTTTTATATGTAATTCAATAACTTTTACAAGTCTGCTCGATTTAACTTCAGGTTCCATGTACGCAATAAATTGGCGGTAATGGCAAAATGTAAACAAAAAAACTAAATTGATATTCAGATTTGAACTGTTAAGATATGGATGATTTAAAATTATACGTTAATTTAAAGAAAATAAAATTTTTATGGAATTTTATAGAATATAAAAACTAAATGATTTTCATCTATTTACACCTTTTATTCTTAATTTTTTACCACAGACTTAAATTTCTATCTACTGCACTCAAGTAAAATCTATTGTGTCTAAAATTTTAAAATGTTTTAAAAATATAAAGCCTGTAATTTTCTCAAGAGCACAAGTCTTATTTTGATGTAATTTTATTTCTTTGTCACGTCTTTAAATCTATAGGAAATGTTACCCGGTTAGTAATCGGATAATTCATAATTATTCGGATAATCTAATAAAAGATAACTGGATGTTTTTTATTTACAAAGTTTTTTCCTATTTAATTTTTTTAAATATATTTTTTTCTTTTCGTGTGAAATACTTTTCTATTTAAAGAAATAAGGTTAATTAATTTTTTTATAATAAGATAAGATTTCAACAAGTTTCGGAACTGTTGCTTAAAAACTTATTAGAAGTACCTTAAAAAATATTCTTCAAAACTATTTGTAAAATTGAAGGCGATAACATTAATTTCTTTTCAAGAATCAGAAATATTGTTATAGAAATAATAAAGAAAGGAAATAAATTTATTCTAAATATTAAATATTGAATTTTGTTGAAAATATACAGCAGTTTTACTGTTAAACAGCGAGCGATTAATCGGCAAAAAATTTATCGATTGACCGATCGACAACTAATCGTTTGAACACCACTCATAGCACTTAGTTTTACAACTAGATATGTTTATGAAAAGCTGCTTAAAACAAGTTTAAAAATAGTTATAGCATTTAAAAACGCCAATATTGCATCATTTTAAATTCCATACACAAAGAAAATTGAGATATTTAAAATCCCCATGTACTAAACATATTTCAAAATTTACAAATGTAGACATAGAAATATGTACCACTTATTGAAAAATATTTTTAACTTAAGTACATTTCCTTGTAAGTGAATAATAGTTTGAAATATTTTATCGTATTATAAAATGTCATAGAACATTTTCACAACTTCTTTAAAGCACTTAAATTAAACAAGTAAACATTTTTCTAACAAACAAGGACTTGGCATAATTTTTGGTTTTTCTAATAGAGCAGCAGCCTACAGTCGAAAATAAGATGTTATTTCTACTTTAAACGTGTTTAAAAAATTTATTAGAAATCGAAATACCTTACGTTGAACAGAAGAGTAGAAAATTAATTTCGAAAATGCTAAAAACAATGTTCATTGATAATAAGATCACAAAATAGAAAACACACGGACAGTGTACGTGTGACAATATTCGAAAATTCTCTCTTGTTTCGAATACACTATTTATTTACAAGAGAACACATAACAAATTCGAATATCACAAACAAGTTATTCTCATTTCATAAACAAACTCACATGTACGCATATACACACAACACACTCATTCACTTAAACGGGAAATAGCTCCCATATTCGAAATTCAAGAAACGGAAGAAACAAAAAGAAAAACTAAAGTAAACATTATAAATGGCCACCCCTTTATTGCTGGTAGAGCGAATGAGAAAGCAATAGAGTGAGTGATGGTCTTATTGGTTTTTAGCTGTCTTTGTTTGTTTCACATTGAATAGATTGTTTTTTACGTTTTCTGTCTAGAAAGAAGACTAATGTTTATTCTCTCTTACCAATAAAGAAGTCCAAAAAACAACAACAAGGGGAAAATTATAAAAAAAGCTTAATGTATATTTAATAGGGAGCTCTTTTTTCTCATAATTTGATTGTGTGTGAGTGTTTACTTGGTTGGTGTTGTTGTTGTTTGTTTAGTTTTTTATTATTGATGCTCTGATATTTTTGATTTGAATTATAACCAAGTAGTCAAAGTGAAACATTGGCGCTTTGAGCACGTATACGCGGGTAAAAGAAAATTACAAAAATAAAGAAAATACATTAATTTAACAAAAACAATAATTTATAATATTCAAAAGAGAAAAAATAACAAGTACAACAAACAAAAATTATTAATTATTAAAGAAAACTTGGATTTTGATAAAAAAGCGTTGTTTGTTGACAAACTTAAAAAATATAATTAAACAAAAAGTGAGTGTAATATTTGTATTATTTATGCTGAAATATATGAATTCACCAGCCAGCTATTCAGTCAGCCTTATTATAAAAATAAAATGTTGATGTATGTTTTGCAAAGTGTTTTAGTGGTTTATTGATGGCGATTAAAATGAATTTTCTCGCTGATGAATGATCGCAAATTTAGCATGAAATTTATGTCTATGATTTATTATTAAAAAAATAAACAAAATAAAAAAGTTTAAGAGAAAATTAAAAATTTCAAACAACAACAATTATAATAACAACTGAAAGTGTTAATAAATTGTATATCTTTTAATTGTGTGTCAAATAAACAAAACGAAAAAATAATCATAAATAAATTTAAACATAAATTCAACAAAAAGAAACAAGTGCAATAAAAATAAAAATTTGGCGTTTACAAGAATAATTTGTCTCTAACACAAACAGGTAAAACGGATTAAAATTTGCCAAAATAGATGAACCGGAAGAACAATATATAGAACCCCTTAAAGTCAAGGATTAACACAGCAAATCAAGTGCAAAATAAGTTGTACACAAAAAGGGATCATTTTTAAAAATTATCATCATTATTATTTTAAATTGTTATTAACAATAACACATGTTGGTTAGTTAGAGTGTGTATGAGAGAGTTTGAGTTTTAATCTCTACAACAAAACACCTTTACCACCAACAACAACAAGAGTAATAATAACAAAAAGTGTAAAACTTGTCAACATTGTTATTATTTGACAAAATTTATGGCCTTTTTTGACTTTTTCGCTACAATACATTTAAACATACTCTTATTCTCTCTACTGTGCAACTAAACAACAACAATTGTTAACATAAATGAAATCTTCTAAACCTTCAACAAACACACACAACGAATGATCAAATAAAACCTTAAATTAAAAACTCTTTTTAACTCTATGATACACAGTGGTAAATACAACAATACAAGAGACCAAGAACAAGAACTATAGCAGAGGAAAAACATCCTGCATGATCGTTGAAAAAGAATTGAATTGAATTGCAGCAAACATCATCTGTTCTTGTTCTAGTTGGTGTGTCTGCATGATCATCACAACACAACATTCTTTCTCTCACACACTACGACGGCAATTCTTATCTACCGATCATCGGTTTTTCCAAACGAATTTATTTCATCATTTCATTCGTACGTTGTTTTTCCTCCACAACACCGGTTTTTAAAAACTCACATTTAAATTGGTAGCAGTTAAAAGAAAAATAAACGAAAAATAGAAAATTTGATATCAAAATGTTTATCGGAAAAATTACAACCTGCTGCCGTCGTTAAAGCATTATGTGTTGGTTACATTATTATTATGTTTCTCTTGTGGTATTTTTACAATTTGATTTATGACACTCAAACTTATTATTAAAAATACTAAATAAATGAGCAATTAAAAAATATACAAATTTGAAAATACAGTGTTTAAAAAATACGGATTCATATTGTAGAAAAATAAATAAAAAACATAAAGTGAAGAAATATATAAGTTAACATTACTTTGATAAAAAAAAACTATTAACAAATTGACTATTAAAGAAAGTTTCCTTTGGATTATTTAAAACACCAGTTTATTAAATTTGGTAAGTTAAAGTTACATTAGCATTCAGTTTAAAGTTAAAATAAACATATAAATTTATTTGAATTCATATAATAATTTACAGTAAAGTCAGTAACAATTTTAATATTTGTGACACGAAGAAATTTGTTGTTGTAAATATCTAATCACTATACATAATTCTAAATTTTATAGTTTAAAAAACGGGAAAAAGTAAAACATGTTTGGTTCAGTTCCCTAACAGCGATTATAATTCTTGATTTCAGTATCTTATCACCAGGAAAATAATTATTTTTTTAATACTTAGATTATTATCGGTCTCCAAAACGATTTTAATACAATAAAATTTTGGAATATAAATTCTAAAATAATCTAAAAAAGTCTGAAATGGACCAAACTAAATTTTAAGTACTTTTATGTATAAGGTAAAAACTGCAACAATTTTGACACCTATTTCTATAAAAAACGAATGTAATATGTCTCCCAAATAATAAAAGATATTTTGTGAACCATAAATATTTACATTTTTTTTTAATCAGCTTAAAATTAGCTAATATTTGAAATCGATTAAAAAAATTAAATATTTTTTTTTCATAAATTATACTGTGGTCAGGATTTTCAGTCCCTGGTAGAGAACTGATCAGCACAAAACAATACTTTTAATTACTTTCGTATTCTGTACATTAATACGGATCGATTGAGAGTTATTGCAACATGAGACTTTTCAAACTTTCAAAAATCTGAATTCTGTTGCAATCATTTTTAATAATTAGAAAAATACAGAATTTTCATACAACTATATTACGATATACAAATACATATAAATTTTCAGAAGTTTTACATTTAAAAAGGTAGAATTTTAAAAACACAATTTACTGTATTACCTTAAAATATGTAAACTCCTTTTATTTCCATTTTTAAAAGATTCTCTAAAATCTTTACATTTCTTGTAAAAATACAAATTTAATTGCATTATATAAACTATCCATAAAAACAGGGAATAAAAAAAATCTATTTTTTTTAAATATGTATCATATTAGATAAACTCTTGAATATGTATTAAAAAAAACATATTTTTGTAAAATGTTTAAATACACAAAAAAATTACTAAGTAATTTTACTTTTAGTTTTATAACGCATGATTATTACATTTACTCGTTCTACAAAAAATTAACTCGGTTCAAATATAACATTCAAAAATAACTAACTGTGTAAGCGTTATGCAGTCGAGACTTATTATATGAAACTTTTCTATAACCAGTTGTTTAATCAATGACTTTTGTTCGAAATTTTTTTACTCTGAACTAATTCGAGAAAAGATTTAAAAACATATACACTTTTATTAGAACACCAGTTCCTAGGTTGCTGTTTTATGATCTGAATTATTTACCTGGGTAGAAAAATATATATTTAAAAAATTTTCAAATTTCAAATAGTTTTTTTCAGTTGATTACTTTTTAATTTAAATTAAAAGAAACAGTCTTTCAATGTCAACAATTTTAAATACTGAAATTGAAATGCAAAAAAGAACAATAATTTCGCATATTTTTGTTTGAGAAATAAACTTATGCATTTGTTACAAAAACTAATTTAACAAAAAAAAAAAAAAAAACGAAAAGAATTAAATAGAAATAATGATGACATGTCTACAATAGCACAAGTTTTGTTTCTTTTATATGTTTTGAGGGCTTTTTTCATAAATATTTTTTAGTTGTAAACAGACAAAATATATATTTTTGACAGTTAAAATAAATGTAGGCCGGCACTTATTGTACAACATGAATGAGTTTTTTTTTTTCGTATTTTGTGTCGTTAAGAAAACTGACTTAAAAGACACATTCACACACACTCTCTAGTTACAAAATATGAAATATGAATGAATAAATGAAATGAATGTATTAAAACGCCATTTTAAACGAAAAAAAACGAGGTTCAAAAAGCCAAAAAACGCTAGTAAATGAAATGTTTGCGTGTCATTTTCCCTTGATTTCGTTGTTCTACTTCAACAAAATTGTGAAAAGAATGAAACTCTGCAGTAAACAGAACTTTTTTTGTTTCATTTGATTTATATATTTTATAAATTTGAAATCATGAAACCGTTTTCAAACATTTCATTAAATATGATTCGTAAGTGTTTCATTTATATAACAAATATTAAAATTATAAATTCTAACAACTGAGTTGAAAGAACATGTAATATAAGTTGCTTTTATAAATAAAAGGTACACACAATTTCTTTTTTAAACCAACAATTTAATTCCCAGGAAAAATTTTAGAAATTGTTCTCAAAACTACTAGTTCTAGAACGAGTGAAAACAGAACTACTTCTGATTCTTAAACAACAGCCTTGGAACTAGTAGTGTCGCCTTTACTTCTAGAACCCGTTCCTTAGAATATTGTTGTGGTTCTTAAATACTTCTAAATAGTTTTTAAGGAACTAGTTCTTTGAAACTAGTTATACATTGCTACTACACTAGTTCCATTAGTTCCGAAAAAACTAAATAACATTAGTACAATAGTAAAAATTCATCAACAATTTCTTAAAATTGCTCCTAATCTTAATAAATTTAAACAAAAACGCTAAAAAATAAATATAATAAAAAATTCATCAACAGTTTCTTAAAATTGTTCCTAATCTTAATAAATTTAAACAAAAACGCTAAAAAATAAATATAATAATAAAAAATAAATATAATAAAAAATTCATCAACAGTTTCTTAAAATTGCTCCTAATCTTAATAAATTTAAACAAAAACGCTAAAAAATAAATATTTGTTAATACGTTCTCTAAAGCTTCAATGGAACTAGTTCCGAGGTTGACAAATTCAAACAAAAATCATTGATTAAAGAACTAGTTCTAGAAGCGTTCCAAAGAACGAGTGTCGACTCCATAACGCTTCCTCAGAACCAGTTCCGAAGAAGACAATTTCGAACAAAAATCATTGGTCTCAAAGCCAAACTAGAACGAGTTAAAGCTAAAATCATGTGTTCTAGAACTAGTTGTAGAACTAATACAATTTTTCCTGGGTTTGTATAAATTTTAAAATTTATAAAAAAAATTTGTTAGTTGTAATAATATTCAGGAATATTCGAGAATATTTCGAGAATTCGTTTTATGATTTATATAATCAGAAACATATTTTATTTTAATTTGATACATATTTTTAGGCATACATGAAAATAACGAAAATGAAAAGAATATCAGACTAAGAACTTTAAATTAAAAATAATCTCTCCAAATAATTATCATTAGTATTATTTTTTAATTAATTTAAATCTATATAAAGAAAATCCTTAACATCATACACACATACACATAAGATTATTTCACTTATTTTGGAATATTTGATTATTCCTGAAATAGGTATATCCTTCTTTAACAATTGTGGGACAATTATCACCCCAGGAATGAAATTGAAAAAAAATAATGGACCATATTGACTTTTATGAAAAGGATACCGCTTTTATGCAGTCCCTGTTCAACATTTGTTGTACCTACATTATGCAATAGTTTTGACAGACTTACACACATATACTCACAGAAATTTAGTCCTTCTTCCTTTTGTTGTTTTTAGTTCTATATTTTATTTTTATAAAGAAAGTGAAAACTGACAATCCACTTATACACATTTCGCAGGCCTAACTGAACCTTTATCAAGTGTTTTTAATCCCTTTTTTAGTTTTGGACAAAACCTAAAGAATAAAACAGCAACTAAAACCCCATATTAAAATCCCTTAAAAGTCTTGACGTAATATGTATAAACTATTTACCCAAACACACATCATGCATACACCGAGTTAAACCAACCATATTTAGTTAATTTACTTAGTTTATTTAGTTAGTCAGTCCGTCGGTTAGTTACTCAGTTAGTTACGCACACATGTGTTTTTATTTTTACCGTTTTAAGGAGTTTTCAACAAATTTCATTCAAATTTTTATTGTAAACTCCCTTTTGAAAGTTTCCAACTGGTCGTCTGTGTTCATATTGGCTACCTAAATATTTCCAAACACAAACCAATTCTTTGAGCTCTTGCAGTGACGCAGTACTGAAGAATTTAAAATTCGTTTTACTAAATCGCTTGAAATCTACATATTAAAGAAAAAACAGTAGATTGTTGTTATTGTTGTTTTATTGAAATCTAAATTACGTTTTTAATTCATTAACAAAAATAATATTCAGTTGAATTTCATTTTTACCGGAGGCTAAAAACAGCATGAGTTCCTAAAAAGGAACCACTCATATACATTGGTATGTAGTAAAAAAATGGAAATAAAACCTAAAGAATGTAAAGTGTTATATATGTCAATAGTTTTTATAATAGGTTTGAGGAGGAGTAATGTCATGTTAGTATTTTATGCAAAAGTTTTGGAATTCTTAGGTTTGTCAACTCTTAAAGAATATTCCCCAATAATTATTTTAGTAATGAAACAACTTTCCGTTTTTACATCATAGACATAAGTTGACAACACTGTATTCTTAATTCTGTTATTGTTGGTCAATTGTTACAACCATAAAAAACGAATAAAATAAATAAATTATAGTACGTCCCACTAGTTTGTAGTCTGGCAATACGAATACAAATCAACGCCATACCACATTTTCGTCCAGATTTTTTTTTGTGTTTTTTAACATTTCTGTTTAGGAATTGATTTGTTTTTTTCACAAAATTAAAATCAAGTTATTCTAGTTTCTTGGCTTTTGTCTCATATCATTTTCAATATTTTCTTTGTTTAATAAAAATATTCTGTTTTTTTGTTTTGTCTCTCTTTCTCCGACGTTTTGTTCTTGATTATTAATTTGATTTCTGAATATGAATTCTATGGATCTTTAATTATAAACAATACAAAGAATTAACAATACATACAAAAAAAAAATGCCAACAAATGAAAGGGGGTTTAAACGAAACAAAGTAAAAAAACATGGTTGCATTTATTTTAATGAAGTGAAAATTCTTTCCATTTGATAAGAGACACGCAATTTTTTGTTTCTGACTTTTTATATTTTTTATTATTATATTATTTCGATTGTTTTATTAAATTGGGAGGTGGTTTCTTTCATTTCACTAATTTATGTTTATTTAAATGTTTCTTTTATTTTCAGTAGATTAAAATTTTGATAAATACGTGCTTAAAGTAAGTTTAAGTAAGTAGTGGCACGTTTTAGGTGGGCCAAAAACTTGTGCTAAGTAATTTCATATATATGTTAATAGGAATAAAGATTTTCAAACTTAGGGCAATATTTAACCATTAATTCTCGTACTCACAAACGCTTAATGATATTGATGGTTTAATATAGGAATTATGTATTGAAAAGTACTCAATGGACAATAAATTAATGATTAATTTTTGCATAGTTACGGTGTTAATGTTTAAATTCTTTTTTAAAATTTACATTAAAGGTGAAATTATTTTCAGACGCAGAGCAGAATGAAAAGCATTTTCGGAACCAGATATAATTTCATATTGTTAATAATGCTAACGTATTTCTGACACTCATAAATCACTTCAATCTCTCTTTAAATCAAAGTAACAGTAGCTCTTCCGAAAATCAACACAGTACTACTTACACAACTAACACTTTCTTTACATCTAAAGATGATATTTCCAATACCAAATTTTTGTATAACAGGAAAAACAAATACAAAAATATTAAATGTCATAAATCATCACTTATATGAATGGAAAAAACTCTCCTAAAATCAGCATGAGTGACCTCGTCTTCAATATTAATAAACAAAACGGAAAAAGTATGAAGTAAAACCACAAAATTACACAAGATACTGAAGATAACAAATAAACAAACAAAAGCAATACAACTAAAACTACCAATAGTAATTATTATCATAACTAATTATTACATAACAAGCCCACTTAGAAAAAAAAAAACAAACAAAAAATATGAAAATAAAGGACAATACTTAATAATAGTAAAGCAACAAAACAGTCATAAATATCATACAAAAGGAGAAAAATGGGCCAAAAACAATGAAAACCATACAACAACAATAATAACAGGAGAAAAAACGAATATTATGAGAACCATTTCGTTTTACAAAATTATGATGACATATTAAAGAGCTACAAAAGAATAAAGACTAATAACTACAAATGCATACAACAACATCAACAATTAAATGCAATATTTTTTGTTGTCTTTTTTATTTATGACTATTTTTATGAGGTGCTTACAATAACAACAACATTTTTATGAGTTTTTAATGGGGTTTACAATTCACACACTCTCTTACACATTCACCTATTGCTTTGATGAAGGGAGAGAGAAAAAGACAAAAAATACAAGTGATTTGTATAATTTTAGTTGATTGCAGTTGCGCGTGCGCAAACATCTTAAAAATTCATAATTTTGTCGTACAATTTTTTTTAATGTGTTTATTGTTTTTCACAGGGTTTTCATAATTTTTGTCTGGTTTTGTTTCTTATTTTGTAAACGCCCATGTTGACAATAAATATATATTGGAAAATTATGATTTATGTATTAGGTTAAATATTTTGTAGTTTTAAATGTTTTTAAGGGTGGATTATAAGATTATGACAGGCTAGAAATATGAAAAATATATTTTAATGGCCGAATATATTCAAAATGAAGTTGAGGTATTTTTGGGAATCCAAAGATTGGACATTTGATGATTTAAAATACAAATACATATAAATGTATTTTTTAGTTATGTTTTAAGTTCTTGTCTTCAAAGTCATCGCCGTGTTGTAATAATGATTTATAAAATGTCTATGTATAAGTAGTGAAAAGAGGTTTATAGCTTTTTTACTCATATTTAATTTTAAGTTTTTTGTTGGGTGTAAATCGGACCGTAATAAATCTTAACAAAACAGCACAATGGTATTATTTTCCTTTACTATTGCTAAAAAATTCCTTCATAGTTGTCCCATTACTTTAAAATTTTTTGATTACAGTCAAATAATGTGCCTATGAAAATCTATAAATTATATTTAGTCAAATTATCAGAAAATCCAAACAAATTTTTCAAATTATCATACGTAATTGGTGATGAACCACACACAAAAAATTTACTAAAATCATATTTTTTTTAAACATTTAAATTTTCAATAAATTGCTATAAATTATAAATATACAATAACAAGGGAAAATTAAAAAAAAAAAAACAAACAGTTAAATTATTTTAAATACACAATATACAAATGACATGCAGTTCAATTGGTGTTAATTAAATCCACAAAAATTTGAAACAAAATAAAAAATTCTATTCGTAACAAAGTAAATATACGAGAAAAAGCAAACGAGTAGAAAATCATTGAAGCATTTCATTATTTAAGAAGCAGCATTTCGCCAGCAGCAGTAGTAATTTCTATGCTAGATCGTTTTTTTATTTTTTGCTTCAAAATTTTGACTACTTTGGTAGTTGTCATGATCGTGTGTTAGAAAATTTTCACTGTCTGGCGTTTAAATGTTAGATATACTGATGGTGATGCTGATGACGTCGCTGGCGATGATGCTGAATACTTAGATGTGGTGTCTTCTAAAGAAAGGCCATAAATTATAGACATTTTTCAGTGCTCGAAAATGTGACATTTAGGCACAACTAACGCGCCAAGTGTGTGTATTTGACTGCGAAGAAGAGAGAGTTTGTTGGGCTGGCGTATTTGTTTGTTTCTTTAAATTGTTTGCCAACAACAATAAAAAGAATAATTCCAAAAAAAAATAGTTCTATTAAATAAGAAACCTATTCTTGTTGTTACTTCTTTGTAGAGGGTTTATTTGTTAAAATTTCAATTGTGTGATAAGTTTTTGTTTTTTTTTTCTTCAAAATTTTGACTTTGACTCTGTTGATAATTAAACCGCAAAGCGAATTTTTTACTTTTTTCTCCCCTTTATTTTTTTTAAATAGTTTGTATAAATAATTTTAGGCCTTTAATTGAATGTAAAGTAAGGTCAGGTATATTTGATCATTACTTTTGTTTATTTTGAGTTTATGGGAATTTAATTGTTTTAAAATAATGTTCCATACAATTAAGTTGTGTGTCATCTTAAAGATATAAATCAAATAAAATCGACATTTGAAATGGGTTAAAAACAGATTGTGTAAAACTGTTAATGAAGTTAATAGGATAAACTAAAGAATGAACTAAATATATAATAAAGATGCAGGAAATGCATGTTTGTAAAAAAATTTAATAGAACCTTCTAAGTATGAACTAGCAAATAAAAAAGAGATCAAAATTTTTTTAGCAATTAAAGTTTAACAAACTAGAAATTTCTCATAGATCTTTAAAAAACTATATGAATATTCAAAACACTGGTTTTTTAAGGTCACTGTGTCAATTTTAATTAAAATACAAAGATGAAAGCATTTTATTCAAAGGGATTTAACAGTTAAACCCAAATTCCAACTAATAATTTTTTGGTATTTATTTACAACTGGATATTATTTGAAATCTTTATTTTGGACTTATTACAATTTTTGTTCAATTTTTCCCAATAATTTTTAAAAAATCTCCTTAAAACTAAAAATTACTAGCACGTGACTATAAAACAAAGAATAAAACTGTTTTCTTTAAAGATTAAAACGCTTTTAATTTAACTTATATTACAAGAAATCATTGTATATAATTTAATGTTAAAAACAAATTTAAAAGATAATTTTGAACTTTAAAACAATCGTTAAATATATATTATGTAGTTTTACGTAACAGCCAATTCCAGCGTTTATGACCTTAAAACAATAAACTGAAAAAAGTGGCTAACAAAAATTTAAGAATATTTTTAAATTCACACACATTTTCGTGCCCATTGAAGTTACGTAATTGTAGTGTATAGTGCAAATATGTATGGTCGGGTCAAGAAACCCTTTCCATAATATAAGTACAATAACAAAACTAACGTGTTCTTCTCTTTAAGCTTCTTTTATACTCGACCAATCGTGTAGAAAACCAACAATATGTTGTGGTATTTTCTTTGCCATGTTTCCTATAGCGTGTTTGTTATTGATTTTTATGAGCCAATTTCACTTCTTAACAAAAAATATTTACCCCTTTGAGCACCATTTGCAACAAGCTAGCTTTACACTGTAAAACTTTATGTATGACTTTTTGTATGGAAAATAAAATAATTTTATATTTGTATGTCAAAAGTGAGAATAAAAGACGTATGATTTTATGACCACTCACCTTACTTCATTCCATTCCCATTATTAGTTTTTGACTGTTCTATCCGTAATCTTTCAAGAAATTTTGACAGATCGTGTAACTTGTGCAATAGTGTAAATTGAGCTTTACGCGCTATGACAATTATTTTTAATGTAAAAAATGTAAATTTTGCTGTTTTGGGGCTATTTATTAATTATTATTAGGAAATTACATACATACATACATACATACATACATACATACATACATACATACATACATACATACATACATACATACATACATACATACATTAATAATTTGAAAAAAATTGAATTATGTGAGATTTAAGCTGAAGGCTCTGTCCAACTGGTTTCAAATTTTGAATTTCCACAAAAAAGTTTATTATTAAAAGAACCCCAGCCTTTAAATGAACTTGAAGGCATTTTCCGAAATAATTTGTTTTTTTTTAATGTTGTTACTGTTGTTTTCATTTTTTACTGGTATTTTTTGTTATATATTTTTAGCTTTTGCTTTATTTTAACTTTTACAATGTCGAACATTTTCTACATGCCTTCAAGTTAATAAGTTTTCTTGTTGTACTTGTGCTGCCTGCTTCAAAGAAACGTTACTACAAGGTTTCATCGTTGATAGTTTAAGTTGCAAGAGTTGGGTGTCTGCTGTTGGTAGCACGAGTTGGCCAACAACGTTTATATTTACTTATTTATGTATCTACACATTTACATTTAAATATATACTGACTAAACAATGTTGTAGATATTTAAAAGTTTTGTATAGGAAATCATAGATTTAAAACAATTTTATTATAAGATTTATTATAACAGTTGAGAAATTAACAACCTAATATATACTTTTATACTTAACATTTTCAATTTATAGAATATATTATTCTTTAATTGTTACATTCTTATTTGTGAAATACAAATACCTTTTTACTCAATTTAAACATTGCACAATGGCGCCGTTAAAGAAAAGGTATGTCTAATACCAATAAGAAGGGTCCTATCGAACTGAAATATATACATATGATATATTTTTTAAAATATTTTTTTTATCGTTTTATTCCTTGATTAAAGTTTGATAATAAATTTGTTAAATATTATACATACACAGTTTTAAAATAAGGAAACCGTCCGAGAAAAAGAGAAATTTCTTTTAACACGAACCGGATGAATTACGTCTTAAACTATAGGATTAATGGAGAAAATTGCGTTTTCATAGTCCTGTGTTCTTTTTAAAATATTTCAAACTATTCTCAAAAATCATGGATATGGTAAAATCAAACATATTAGCAATATGATGGTCTCCTTAATATACATACATTGTATGCATCTATGTATGTATAGGTATGCATATTTGTAAGTGCAAATGTATACATTTCTAAGCATGAGCATGTTCAAGCAACAATGTAAAGCAATGTTTTTTTATAATTTTAGTGCAAGTTCTACCCACTTTTCTATATTACATGCTAAACTATTTTTGAAGACTAAATATAATTATGTCCTTTACCGGTTCTGTTTTGTACCACAAATAGTAAGATTAAAACAGAAGCCACAAAGAATCAATTCTATATGTAGAATTTTAAAATCAGTAAAAGAGGAAACATACCAAGAGATAATATTGTTTTCTTTTACTTGAAGTCAAGTCTTTTAGAATTTGTATTTTTGTAGAGTACATACCTTTAATTAGCTGCTTATACTAAAAGCTAAAAATGTGAAAAGGGAAGTTTACAATTTACCCTGCTATTAACATAAAAATTATGTTTGACTTGTACTCCTTTTTTGTCGACCATATTATCAGTTCAATTTAAAACACTTGAGGGCGCTTTAGAGGAAAAAAAGAAACACTGATTTTTTTACTTTTTACAATTGACCATTGTTTTCCTACTACTAAGAGAACTTATTTTCTTTTTATATAAAATGTAATTTCCATATGATTTGATCAAAAACTGAAATAAATCGGCATGAAAATTATTGTGTAAACATGAACATTATTGAAATTGCACAAATTGCAAAAAAGTTATAATCATAAGCAACCACTTTACTTAAGGTATTTTTTTAAGTTTATCAGATATTTTCCTTTTTGTTTTTAAATCTTAAAATATTTTTAAAACAGGTATTAACCAGAATATAAAATTATAATTTTAACATTTTTTTATTTTGTTATTTTAGATTTGTAAGGGCTGGTGCTTTAAATCCAGCTTTTGTGTAGAAACCTTGAGGCTAAACTTTTAGCCCTATTAATCCTTATCAAAATACCGGCCATCATGGATCCAGATTGTTTTGCCATGTCCTCATATCAATTTGTCAACTCGCTGGCATCATGCTACCCTCAACAAATGAATGCACAACAAAATCATCCGGGCAATCCCAGTGGTGCCGCTAATACACCTAACAGTAATGGTGGACCTGGAGCGGGTAGTACGGGCAGTGCCAATTCCGGTGCTGCCACTCCCGGCAATGATTATTTTCCTGCTGCCGCTGCTTATGCACCCAACTTGTATCCAAACACACCTCAGGCTCATTACGCTAATCAGGCTGCTTACAGTTTAGGCGCGGGAGGCGGTGGTGGTACTGGAGCTCAAACTAATCCTCCGGAAATGGTGGACTACACTCAGCTACAGCCACAACGTCTCCTCATGCAACAACAACAGCAGCAGCAACATAATGCCCATGCGTCAGCGGCGGCCCAGCATGCAGTTAGTCAACAGCAGCAGCAACAACAGCAGTTAGGACAACAACACCCGCAACAGCAGCAATCAAATATTAGTTGTAAATACGCCAATGATCCCTCAACACCCACCGGCAACAACAATACCACCAGCAATAACAATAACAATCAATCATTAGCCAGTCCCCAAGATCTATCGACACGTGATATTTCCCCCAAACTATCGCCTTCATCGGTGGTGGAAAGTGTGGCCCGATCACTAAACAAGGGCGTGTTGGGTGTGAACCTCAATAATAACCATTCGAATAGTGTGAATGTACCGATGCACAGTCCCGGTGAGGGTGATTCCGATTCGGAAAGTGATAGTGGTAATGAGGCGGGCAGTAGTCAAAACAGTGGTGGCAAGAAAAATCCTCCACAAATATATCCCTGGATGAAGAGAGTACATCTTGGTCAAAGTAAGTAAACTAAATTAATAAGATAATTTTTAAGTTAAAAATTATATGGCAAGAAAACACTGAAACACAATCTGGGCAAAATAGTTAAGCGAATATTTTCTAACTACTAAATATTGTTTGCATTGGAATCATTTCAATTGAAATTTTATTTAGAAAATAAACAAATATTTTTAGT
Organism: Lucilia cuprina; assembly: GCF_022045245.1. NCBI lineage: Eukaryota > Metazoa > Arthropoda > Insecta > Diptera > Calliphoridae > Lucilia > Lucilia cuprina. The sequence continues at coordinate 45,012,132 of NC_060952.1, read as the reverse complement.
TCTGGTAATGAAAAATGGGTTACATTTTTCTAAAAATGTTCATATCACTACTGCTACCAGATTGTCTGTGATTCAAATTACCCAAATTTTTAGATCTTTTTAAACAAGTAATAAAAAAATGGTTTATGATCTACATACATAGTACATTAAAGCATGAGTGTATGAGAGTTTATTTACTTATACATTATATATAAGGAGTACTTATTTCAACACAGCAACTTGTCAAAACAAATAAACAATTACAAAAATGTTCCATCTATTCCATTCGATGATATCTACACCACAATGAATGAATTTTCTTCAAACAGCTCATGCTGCTTGAAAATGATCGGTGCGAATAACAAAATTACTCTTCTGGTACATATTTGTACGTAGTATGTACTCACTTGCTGTACGTACTCCCACCAACTAGTCTGACGATGATGATCATATACTTTCTTTCACACGCACATACATGTAGGAATTCCAAATATAGAATATTTTTAATATAAATAATAAAATTATTTTTCTTTGCTTTAAATATTTTTTGTATCTGTTAGTCTACGTTTTTAAGAAATTTCGTTGAGATTGTAGAAAATTGGAAAAAAGTAATATATGGGAAAAACCTGCATGAATCGTAAAATATAAATAATGACTAACAATTTTTCTTGGGTGTCAAAGTTTTGGGGTGTACAAGAATAACAACAAATTCAAGAACGTGAAAAAGAAGGCAACAGAATAAAATTATTCTCTGCTCTGGGTCTTTAAATTAAACGGCAAAAGCTGAAAATTGATAAAGGCGAGAAGTTATGACCTATTGACAGACAAACTCACGATTTATGTTTAATTTTATTTTTCTTCATTTTTTGTGCACTTCTGGTTTCACTAACAATCTCAACAAATTAAAATAAAATTAACCTGAAAAATTAGTTCAAGTTTTATTTATTTTTTTTTGCCCAAAAAAAGTAAAACAAAACATGTAAACAATTTTGTACTTTTACAAAACAAAGCAGTTGTACTAAAAATGATTTACGTGATTTTTTAAAATCAGATATTTATAGATCTAAAATATTAAAACAAAAACAACAACAAAAAACTGCATTTATTACATGTTGCTGCTGCTTGTTTTTATTATTATTGTATGTACATTTGTATATTTGTTATTGTTGCTGCTGTATATTTGTTATTGTTGCTGCTGCTGTTGCACTAATGGGAAAATAATTATTATAAACAACAACAATAATACAAATATTATTTGTTTTTGTTTTAGAGTCACCTCAACTAAATAAACTGCAAATTTACGTGCAAAACGTTACGTCTAATAAAATAACAACGAAAAAAAGAAAATATTTTATTACCAACTTATGGCAGGCCCGCAGCAGCCAAATCAACTAAACCTCATCATGCAACATGTACGAAAACTTTTGAATAGATCCATACAGCTGTTGTGTTTTTAAAACTAAATGGCTTTTTAGACTTTTTTGTTTGGGCATTTTATTTTGATTTTGTTTTTATTGTCGTCATTGCTCTGTCTTATACTAAGTAATAGACAGTAGTTTCTTGTTGTAGTAATATGCTCTCACTACATAAAATTTTATTGTTGCATTTTATTTTCATTTTATTGTTTGACGGTGGCAGACGATGATCATCATCATTATCATTAACGCTATGGAGGGAGAGAGCTTTAAAAGAGTAATTTTTTTTAAAGTGTTTGCAATTTATTCCTTTAGATTTTTGTAAGGGGCAGACTGCTGCACACATTGCTCTTTAAAAGTATACAAACTGTACGAATTCTTACTTTTCAACCTCTGTTAGAAAAAATCAAACAAATAAACATGTTTTATTGTGCTCAACGAATTATGATAGAATGTAATTAAATCTTGTTGATGCATTAACTTGATTTTTTTGGAGTCTCTCTCTATTTTACTAGTAATTTACTAGCAAAACAGACATTAATCATACGTATGTATGTATGTATACTACGTATAAAAATTGTTAAAATCTAATTAATTTTGTACAACAATTTGACTTTAATATGATTTTAATTATTATCATTATTTTGCAACGTAAAAAATAATTTTACAATAATAAATTTGTAAAAAAACAAAATGAAACCTGTTTTAGTGCAAACACTAGCTACTAAGTGACAAATAATCGATAAGCAGTTATCGCCATTTTATCACCACTTGCTCAAGCTTAAACAAAGTACAATCAATTAAAAATAAAGTTGCCCCAAAGACGTTTTATTTATTATTCATATGGCTGTATAAATTATAATTTAAAATGTATACATTTAAAGTTATCGAACTTTAGTTAATTGTGATGCCCTTAAGCTAGTGTAATATGTATGAATATTTTATGGATTCGAAAATATTTTTAAACAAATTACTAAAGCGAAACAAGTTTTGAATTAAATTGTACACTGAGAAATTTTGCAATTATGTACATCAACTATTAATATACACTAGAGTACATAAAGGGAGCTCCGCTTTCCTAATCGAAATTAAATTAATAATTCAGATTATAAGAATATGTACAGTGGACGTCCACTAGTACGAATTATATAGTGTCAGGCCCTTTCGTAGTACCGAAAAATTCGTATTATTGAACAACACATTTTGTATGTTTAAATTTAACAAAATATAATAAATATGTATTATTTCAAATTTCTTGTACATAAACAGGCATAAAAGGGACATATTTACGTATACGAATTGTTAATGAAAGTATCGTGAGTCCAATGGTTGAAATGAGATAGAGAAGGTTTTAAATTTTAATGTTTTTAAAAATATGTGTGCCAAAGACAATTTGCATGTACATATCTGTTTTCAAATGTATAAAACATGTTCAGATTACATAAAACTTTAATTAGAAACTTGAATGGAATATACCACTTTCAAAAACAATTCTCTAATTTAAAATTTCCTCTTAAAAACTTATGCTTAATGCCATTGGAATGTGGAGTCATAGTACTTTCAAAATTGGCAGTTCATAGATATATAAATAATATGTTATTAGAAAATCCATAATTTAGCATATATATATATATATATATATATATATATATATATATATATATATATATATATATATATATATATATATATATATATATATATATATATATATATATATATATATATATATATATATATATATATATATATATATATATATTTTTTTTTTTTTTTTTTTTTGCTAATATCGGATGTATACTGTAGAAGTAAAAGGGGTCACAAAAAATCGCCTTAAATATTAATTTAATGATATGTATACAAAGTTTTTGAAAACCTAAAAGACAAAGAAAAAAATAAAAAAACAATGTTGATGCTATCGAATTAAATTTCCCTGAAGAGTTTTTTCAGTGTAATTTTCAAAAATTCACCAGATCTAGAGTATTTAAAAAAAATTTACTTCATTCATTAAAATCATGTATTTTTTTTACTTTCCTTGGGCACATTTCTCGTGGCCAGTTGGCAAGTTTAATAAGCGTTTGACATTTTTACTGTATTAAATTAAAGAAAAAACAAATATAGATAATAAATAGAATATTTTGCACATACAACCACAACTAGTGGGTGATATATACAAATAAAAACAATTTGTATAATTTTTTATGTTTAAGAAATTTAATGAAATGCAAATTATTTACTAAGAATTTTACACAAACTTGTGATTTTATTTTTGTGGCGGCCAAACACTGGTTGAACAAGTTATAATATTTAAGACAACATAACTAAAACAACCAAAGTAACTACAATAAAACTAAAGTTTAAACCATAATTATATAAGGTGATCATACTAAACATGTTGAAACCTTACAAACACTTTCGGAAACCAACCACCACCATTATCATCAATTTTAACTCTTTTTTTATTATACAACAATGGCGTTTTTTTTAACAGAAAGTTAAAGAAATATATAAAGAAGACACCAAAATTGCTTATAAAGTACCAGAAGAGTACTTTATCCATCATCTTGGGCTTCGTCTTTGAAATTATGATTATGAGATGAAAATGGTTTTGTAAACTTGACGTGATTATATGCAATAAATAGAGCATTTTATGCATGTTTTCTTCGTGTTTTCTTGTTTTTTTAAGGCCAGACTGGTTACTTGCTTTTTTAACTTTAACATCAATGGCTGCAAAAATACTTTACCTTTTCTTGACTGTGTTTTTACCTTTTTCTGACACAAGTTAGAACATGAAGCAAACATGAGCTTTTTGGAAACTGCTACCAATTGCAATTAGCATAATTGTTTAACATCATGTTGCTTGTTGCTCTTCTCCCTTTTTTTTTTTTTTGCTACATATATTCTGACAAAACCTTTTTGTCGTCGAACTTGTGCCCCAAACATGTTGTTCATGTTTAATATAATAAATTTAATGCATGTAAGAGATCGAAATAATTTTCTTAAGAATTAAAGGGAAAATTATTTAATACAAAATAAGTTTTGAATTTAAATTTAATCGTTTAATGAAATTGAGGGAATAGTTTTTGCTAGTTTATGACAGATTATAAAGTTCATTCATAATTAAAATGTAGCGATTAGCAAACAAGCATTTAAAACATTAAAATAATTAACTTCCTCGATTTAATGAATATATATTCTAGATTTATATGATTGCATAAGGGTTATTGTTTTCAAGAATTGTCAAATGTGTAATAATTCGCAAAATTGAAATTGTTTTTAGACTACGGTTTTTAGATTTACATTTAACTCTAGGCAAATGTGCCGGAGTTGATGCAATTCTTTCTAAGAGTCAAATGAAACAAACTTGATCAACATTTTTCAACACCATAATGTAATTATGTTAACAAAAATAAATTAACAAATTTTAATTTAATATACATATGAACAACGGGAAAAAGCAAGTTATTTTCTTCGATACTAAATATACAACTGCTTGTTAGATATAATTATCTAAACAAGTTAAAAAAACAAAGTTAAGTTTTAAACCTTATAAATATGAAACCATTGAATAATGTTTTTAAATAATTATGTTCCCCTCTTGGAAAGACAAGTGGCAGTTTATAGTATTTTAATGCGAAAAACCAACATTTTCTTTTTTTATTATTATCTTCACCATTGGCAAACCATCATCATTATTATGATAATTACTGAATCAACAAGTTGATTTTATTAAACAATTTATTATAAACTTTATTTTGCCATTTGCTGCAAAGGATCGTTAAATACAACACATTAGATGTGGCCCATGGTAGTGTGATCGTTTAATAAAAAAGAGTTATTCTTTTTTTGTGTAAAAAACACGACAAGGTGTTTTTAAATTAAAATATTTATTGGAAAAATAAATAAACATTTCTCGTACCTGTATGTAAGCTGATAAAATTGTTTAAAAGTGCACAATACAGCCTCCATTTTATTAAAGTTGATAAAGATCAATTTATTTTTTTATAACCAACAATCATTAAGATTTAATGAATTTTTAAATATCTGTTGTTGATTTATTAACAATTAAATAAGGAAAATACTTTGTTTAATTTTAAGGATTAATGATTTATGTAGACATTGCTTAAACTTATTATTGTTTTCATGTTTTATTGTAAACCTTTGAATATAAATCGGTTACATTATAAATTCGCAGGATTTAAATCAGTTGGAGAAAAAATTTTGATATCTAAGATTTTTTAATACAAGAAAGTTCAAAGCATTTTAGATAATTTCTCCAATTTCATAACGAATATCTTACTTTTAAAACTTTTTAGTATGCAGTAATTCTATAAAAGTTCTAAAAACCTTAAAGGATTTGAGAAATAAAGCAAATTCCGAACAAAATTCAAAAGTTTTTAGAAGTATACTAATTCTAAATTATACCAAATTTAAGAAATTTAATCATTTATGTATATTAAAACTACGTATATCTAAAGTATTTAATTTCTTCATTATTTTTAACTTAGTTGACCTCAAAAGGGTATATACAATGTATCTATGATATGTCGAACAACTTGCAACGGATATTTGAAATACCGTGAATTACCACTATATTTAACTTAAATAGTTCAAAAAGAACAGTAGGAAAATAAAGTCGTTTTCATTTCCAGCAAACAAAACTTTTATAAGTAATTTTTAATGTAGTGGCTGCTGTTGCATGTATGTGGTAACAATTAAAACATTATCAGCAACATAAATGTTAAAACTTAAGAAAGTAGAAAAATCTTAAAATAATCTAACACAATAAAAGGTGTAGACATTTTTAATTGCTGCACCTAATAACAACAAGAACAGCAACAATCACGCCAGCAACAACTAGAAGTTGCAACCCCCATAATTATAAAAACATTAGATTGTTATGGCAGCCAGTCAACCAGCCAGCCTGCCATCCAGCAAAAACATGGATGGAGTATGCAAATAATATTTTTAATAAAAAATATGAATAAAATAAACTATTAAGGAAAATAAATTAAAATTTTAAATTCTAATTCTAAACAAAATTCAATAAACTTTTTGTAGTCTGTTGTCGAAGTTGCTGTTAGTTGGTTTGTTTTTACATTTTATTTGCATACAATATTTTTTTTTTTGTGATTTGATTTCGTAATAATACTAGTACAAAAATGTGAACAACATACAATATTATAGCAGCTGTTGATAGAACTTTGAAAATAACGACACAGACATGAGACAGTACAAGTATCAAATAGAGTGGCAGGCAGGCAGGGTGGCAGCAGTATAGATGTGGCAGCAACAACAGAAAAAATGACTGAAAAACAATCAACAGCATTTAAAGAAAAATTAAAACGAAAATTCTCTGTGTTTAAGACATTTATATGGGTTGTTTTTGTTGCTATATTTTTTAAGTACTCGACGACATATTGCAATAACGTAATAAATACGAATAACAACAACGTTTCAATGTTTTAGTTTTTTTTTATTTTTGTTCCTCACACACAAGATTTTTTGTTACAACAAAAAATGTTGCAAAATGTCTATCAATATTAAAATTTATAAAAATACACAAACACGAAATCGTATTTTTAACACACATTTGTCTAAAATGGTGATCATTGTTAACCCTTTTGTAGCCCGATCATATGATTTGATATATTATAATTTTTAGAACGACATCATCTTTTTTTCTGACATATAGTAAAACAAGCAGACATTTTTATTCATTTTTAACTTTATTTACCCGGTAGAGCATTACAAAAAATTTAACCGTGAATTCCAAAAGTTATAAACTGATTTTATCAAAACTCTTTGTTTTGATTAAGAATTATGAGAATTCTTTTTATTAGACTTTTGTCGTACCAGAATAGTCAAACAAATATGTTTTCCTACACGAACTTGTATGAACAATTATTATCTCAAGAGTCTATTTCAATTACACATTTAAACATACATTCCCATCTCTGACAACTGCATCAAGTGGAAAATGGAATAATATTAATCAGTTTAATAATTGCAAGAATATAAAAAAAACACAAAATGCTTAAGAATAAAATGTATATTCAAAGATAGAAATTGCTTTGATCCCCAGCTACATATATTAGTTAACATATACTTGCAGACGTCATTATACACATATGTACATACATTCAGTTGAATATAAATACAACTAACATGCTATATATGATTACACCATTTGCAACACAAGAAAATATATCATGAAAAAAACAAAAAAAATTATAAATTCTACAAATTTTACACATATCTGTTGTTGTTGATTTAAAAAATTGATACAAAGATGATGTTTTGTGATTTGAAAATTGGTTTTGAGAAATACATATTCGACAAAGCTTATAATTTGTTTAAATAATTTCTGGTAATGGTGTAGTGGATATTAAAAACTTGTTCAATTAATTGCATGTTTTATACATTTTCTCTCCTTCTTATAGTTAAAGTATTAAGTGTTTCTTAAATAATTTTGTTCTTTTTTTTTTATTTCATTAATGCCTTCAATTTTCTAGAGAATAAATTAAGTAAGCAATTAGTTTTAAAAGTAATTAACAAAATATGAATTAAAAATTACTTAAATAAAACTTTATTAAAAAAAACGAAGTACTTCCAAAAGAATTACATATATCACCACTTCAAAAATAGCATTAAGTGAATTTTTACCTTCTGTGGAAGTGATGTGACCTAACTAACTAAAAACAAATGTAAATAACTCCAAAGTTTATTTTCAGAAAAAAATTTTTGATAGCCTTGTTGTAGTTTTGCGAAAATGATTTTAATAAAAGAAAACAACACTAAATATGACTTTCAAACAAGTTTAAAGTATTTTTTTTTTGTGTGGCAGACTTGATTTGAACCTGCAAGCAAAAGAAGATTAACCAAAAAATACAGTTTTTAAAGTTTTTCGATTTTTTTTTTTTGTTTTTGTTGAAAGTAATATTAACAAACTAAGAAATATTATAAAAACGCCAACCATACATATGACCAGCACCTTTAAGGTTTATTCGTTTTTAATGTTATGGTCAAAAACTTAAAACTGAATTCTTTTAACTCCCATTTTTAGATATCTTGAGAGAAATATGTAGGTATATGTATGTAAAAAAACCTCAATCAGCATCCTTTAAAACCATTCAAGTATTCCATTTCATTACAATACATTGGATTTAATTTCGGTGTATGTATAGATTATGTGCTTGAATGGAGTTTTTTTATTACATTATCCCTAAAACTGTCTGGCCAAGGTATGTTGAGCATTCGTTACTCAATTACATTTTCATTAACTTGGTACACGATTTCGCGTACAGCCAACATTTAATCATAATGATTATGATTACGTTGCAGTTTAGTTTTTTTCCTGTTTTCTTCAATGGTCAAACTACATTTATACTCCCTACAACATTTTGCTGTTGTTTTACACTTGTAGGATTGTAATTTGTTTTTGGGGCCAATAAAATAAAAAAGAAAAACAAATAAACAAGACTGGCTTACAGTTTATAAAATACTAATAAAAAAAATCACAAACCTTCAAGTGCTGATAGAAATTTGTTGTTATTTTTCTTTAACCATGGATAGAGGAAAAAAAGAAAAATCAGCAGTGGCTGTTTAATTTAAACAGCCAACCATTTTTCTCCACCATCATGCAACTTTTAACTACTTTAACAAAGCAACCGATCAAGCATTTCTAATAAATTCAAAGTCAAGGGTCAATAATTTAGCAAACACACAGAGTAGTCAGTTAGTCCCCATAATGAAGCATGAGAGTGTTGGGGCGGAAAGTGTTATTTGATCAATTTTCAATAAATTATAAATGCAACGAATCAAACACACACACACACACACGCAATAAATAAATACTTGTTTGTCCATTGAACAGATTTTGAAGATTTTTTTTAATAGAAAAAGTTTTATAATTAAAGACGCTACATTTGTTATGTGTAATAGTTTTGTATGTTTTTCATTTCACAGTAATAGAGCTTAATGAAATGAAATTCATAATTTTTCCTTTTATTTAGAACGCATGGTCTATAGAAACTATTAGTGAAAGTTGACTTGTGTTAAATAATGCACACAAAATTCTTGGCACTACGAATGAAATATGTGACACATTGTATACATTTTTGTATTTTCATAATTTTATAAATATTGTTAAGAACTATGTAGATTTTTTCAGACTTTTATAAGAAACAATCCATTTATTATATAAATCATTCATTTAACAGCTTATTTAATAGATGCAAAATTATAATTTAAGTAAAATAATATTCCTTTTCTGAGAATAAAATTTTCACCATTTAAAAGTAAAATAACCCCTAAGCAAAAATAAGATAAACGATTCAAAGTTTTCTCATTAAAAATCAATTTCTATAATTTTTGTAAATGTTCAAATAAATTTCAATAATAAAACCGTTAATTATATAGACTTGTATCAGGTAAAATTCTATAAAAAAAACAAATATATGACCTTAATATTTCATTTTTTCCGCAATTTATTTAACAGATCTTAATTGAACAATTATACTGGTGATATATGATCACAATGAAATTTATTGTTTTAGTTGTTCTTATTTTTTACTACAATTGTTGTTGTAGTTGTTATTTGTTATTATTGTTTTTATTAACCTTTAGGTGCTCTAATTTGTTTACATAAATCAACAAATCATTATTATTATTTTTGTACTTGTTTTATTTGCTGGCTAGAAAATTAAGTTGTTTTATTTACTTTAAGAATTAATTTGAATAATTTGGTTTCGAAATTATCAATTTAACACTAGAATCATGATTTTTTAAATGTTTTCAGTTAGTAATTTATTAAATATTGAAACTGTATGATTTTTTTTCAAATTGTTTAAAAAACATTAATTTTTACTTAATTAATTCTTGTATTTTTTATGGTTTAGCATATTTTTTATTTCGTCTAAACCCCCGCAAAGTTAAATTATTTTTTTCCGAAATTTTTTGGTGTGAGTATCTGTGTAAGAGTGAATGGTTTATGTGTATGTGTTTGATATTAGTCTTGGTTTATTTTTTTTTAATTTTGTTGTACTAAAAAAATGCGAATTGTACATTAATCAACATCACAATTTGACGTTAAGGTAGTAGGTAGAGTTGTTTTTTCTGGTTGTATTCGTATTGTTATTATTTTTTACTATTCACTTTTTAAGAAATTGACTTTTTTAAAATACTACTACAAACATTTGAACTAAGGTTTTCACTCTTCCCCGGTTATTTGTGTTTTTTCTTCGTTCGTTTATTTGTTTGTTTCTACTCCCCCTCTTAGTTACTTTTAAGATTTATTTAAATTCGAACAAAAATGGGTTGTATATATTTTTTATTGTAATTTCAGAAAAAAACGAGTAAAACTTTAAAATGTCATTCAATATTTGTTAAGTTTATTATTATTGTTATTATTATATTTTCAGCAACATTTTATTCTGCTAATGTTTGTGAATGTTGTATTGGATATTAGAATAATAATAATTATTAAACTTTATATTTATTGCATCCTACGTACTACATGACCGTGCTAAACATAATAGGAACTTTCGTTGTCTGTTTTTTAGCAATATTGCCTAATACAGTTGTCTAATTCACAATCGGCGTTGTATGTATATGATTTATAGGTTTGTATCTGCATCAAAAACAAAATTATAATAAAAAAATACGATATACATGAATTGAGAAACTAAAAAGTCCGATTGGATTTTGCCCTGGATTCTGCTGAATATTTCATGGCTCAATTCTGCAACTTTCTTTAAACATCAGATGTATCGGTCAACCTACACAACATAAAATTTCGATGCTTTGATAATTTTGGTCTATGGTTTTCGACATTTTATACCCTACACCACTTTAGTGGGGAGGGTATATTGGGTTTGTTCTGATGGTTATAACATTGTCCTATACTCACCTTAAGGTATACCAATAGGCTTAGAATAGTTTTCTGAGTTGATTAAGCTATATCAGTCCGTCTAGCTGGCTAGCTGTTCATGAAAACCTTGTGCGCAAGCTACAGGCCGCAATTTTTAAGATAAATAGATTAAATTTGGCACAAGCCTTTTGAAAATGGATAAAATCGGTCCATAATTTCGAGTAGCCACCATACAACCGTACCCCCCGAAAGGGCCTTTTGACTTATAATTAATTTAAATGATCTATTATGTCAACAGAAGTCGACAATTTTTGTAATGATCGGGCCTCATTTGACCTTAGATCCCCATACAAACTCCCCTTCAGAAAATGACTTGAAAGTCGAAATTCACTTATAAACACTAATAACACGTTTAGATCCTACATAAATAATTTTAAGGTAGACGTAACTTTCTCTACAAACAAAAAATGCCAAAAATAAGTATAAATATTCTGGAATAAAGTTAACAAATCAAATGCCATATTTTTGCCCGACCATATTTGTTTTATATGTTGTCGAACTGTATTATTTCGCACTTATTTTTTAACTTTTTCATTGTAAGTTTTCATTTTTTCACTTATTTTTAAGCTGTTTAAATTATTTACCAATTCCATTACGCCGTATTAATTTGGTGTAGTTGCAAATACTTAATATAAATACTTCCTACATAAAAGATACATAAACGTATGTCTATAATTGCACGTACGGATACAATTCAAATACCAAAAATATGTACGTTTAAAGGTGTTAATTTTCAAAGTGCTTAGCACTCAATAAAAATAACTTCTTTTGCAAATATACAGACACACACTCATATAGATTTAAACTAAAAAAAACTTACGCATAAAAAATTATATAAATGTCCAAGTGGAAACTATGAAATATTTTATATAATTTAATATGCAAACGAATTATTAATTCAAATGGTTGGGAAAGCAATCACACTCCTCACTTACAAACTTACATCCATAGATAAATATGTAAATGCAAGAAGCCACTAACACATACTACACAATAAACAAGTGGCTAATACTATATATGTATGTGTAATTGTTTGCCAAGTATATCCTATTACAAGATATTTAAATTGAATTGGCTTAAAGGTGAAAGAGGAACTAATGCTTTTTAAACATGTGAGTGTAATCATATTGTAGTTTTATTTTGTAGGATGTACTCGTACTCATTTTCTGTACATGTGTATTTTGATTTATTTTTACTCTTTGATAGAAATGGTTTAAGGTTTTTAATCTAGTAAATGTATCATGCTCTACATTTTCTTAAGTATGTGTACCAAAGAAGTAAAGGTCTTTTTTCATGTGAGTGTGTCAATGCACGTTTTCCAATAGCAACGTGTTGGTAGTTTCCACTTTACCACATATTTTTATACACATACATAGTTATATTTGTATCTATACAAAGTTTAGTTGGCATTAATTATTTACAATTTCATCTTGAATTGTATACAATTTGTAATGGTTTTCATAGATTCTCTTTTTATTCGTAGTTGTATTGCTTTCCTATATCAAAGCTTTAAAAGAGTACTTTGCACTAAAATATTGTTACCTTACCCTATGGAGGCTTGAAATTTAAAAAAATATTTTCTTATTTTTTATTTCTATAAAATTTTCGGTCCCTCAAGTTTACTCACTATTTATTTGACCCATAGTGCAATGTAATTTATACAAGAATATTTTTCATTTCAACAAAGACGTTTTGTATATTAAAATCAATATGCAATATTCAATGAAGTAAATATTTAAATATTTGCTACTTACTTCTATTACATATAAAGAAAAAGGTAATATTATCACCTATTTTTATATCCACATGTATACATGCATATGTACATTGTACATACATTGTTTCGGCATTTAATTTTTTGTTTCAGTTAACGTTTATATGCGTATCTTTTCTAACACTTTGGATAAAAAGGAAATAAATAAAAGAGGAATTGGACGAAACAAGCTTAAAGTCAAAATTTCCTTTTTTACTTATTATTAATATTTTGTGAATTTTTATCATTATACACAGAAAAAATTATCGGTAGTTTATTTTCAATTAACATGTTTTAATTTTCTTTATTTTTTATTTAAACAAATTGTTATTTGTCTTAATTATCTCGTTTTTTGAAACTGTTTGAAACTAAATTCTAAAATGTTGATTAAATTTTTAATTAATTCAAGTAATTTTTTAATTGATTGAAAAAAAAATTTCTGGCCTTCTTTTCTATTTTAGATTTATTTTTAATAGTTTTTTTAATTTTTGTGCTAGCAATATTTATAATTCTTAAATAGTCCATAAAATTTTAGGCATATAATATTCAAGTTTATTTACAATTTATGAAACACTTTATATGTTAAATTGTGTCAATAAAGTGAAAATTTTTCAAAATGCTGAACGCATTGTTAAAGGTCTAGTATTCCTTTAACGTAATCGATTAATAATTTGATTGATTTAATCACCTTCTTTATTGATTTATAAAAAATTCTCTATCAAACAGTTTAATTTATATTTTCAGTTTATTTTTTTGTTTTTCTCACATAACCATCATTCTCTCAGTGTACTTACACGTACATACATACATATTTATCTTGACAATACCCAAGACAGCAAAAACAAGAAATGCAATTACTTTATAGAATTGCAGAAACAAATTTAAGATATATTTTTTGATAAATAAAAATAAATACTATCACGAATTGTTTAAGGAATTAAGTTTACGCACAGCATGTTTCAACGGTTCGCAAAAACTTTAATTTCTCATTTACTGAACTGTGGATAAAACGCCCGGCAAAAGTCTTAACAAAATGAGTGTTTAAAAGATAAATCTTGTTTTCTTTTTAACTAAAAAAGAAAGAAATCTTTAATTAACTTTTTATTAAAACATAAAAAACTCAAACAAGTAGGTTTTCTAAAAAAATTTATAAGTGCAAGTATAAACATAATATAACTACACATTAACCTTATCTGATCGTAGATATTGCCCCATGACAAGCGTTCTTTCTGTTGCATTCCGTATCATTCAGTTTCATCTCAATCAGCGTTTATTCATCATCAGTCACAAGTGGCGCCATTGTTTGTTATTTGTTATTGTTAATTTCTCTACAAACTTTTCATTTTATTAACTTGTGTGATATTTTTTGTGGCCATTGAGTGGCATTCAAAAAATTTTGAGTTATTACATTCATATTAATTTATTCTTAACCATTTCAATATCGAATTGGGTTTTTTCATATTCTCCTCTCGGCTGCAATTTCAATTCAACAATCAACACTTTGTGTTAAAACACTTGAATAATTTTCAATAATTTTTAAGTAGGAATAAAAACGCAAAAGTAAACAGTTTTTGTTATTATTTAAACAGGTTGTTGAAATTTACATTGAAAATCTATGAAGTAAGATTTGTTTATATTTTTTCTAATGTATCAAGTGTCTGAAAAGAAGGAAACTTCGCATTAAAGAAGTAAATATAATAAATAAGCTGGTTTCTTTAGAAAATCTTATTAAAGTTTTTATATCAGAGATAAATATAAATGAAACTATATTTAAAGCATAGATGGACCTACAATTCTGCAAATTTTTTAGTAATATTGCTGCAAATAACGATAATTCGTAAATCGGAATACTATAAAGAAATTTAGTCTCAAACTAAAGTAGACGAAATTTAGTCTTAAACTAAAGTAGACGTGTTAGAACTAAATTTTTTTAACTTTATATATTACTAGTTTTTTCTCTTTTATAACTTTATATTTAAATCATAGATTATTTTTCTTAACTACAATTTCCATTACTAAATTATAACAAAACGAACGTAACTAAAAAACGAAATAAAACAAGACACCTCTAAAAATATAACCATTAAAAATTCATAAGATCTACAAAACGGCCAACGCTTTTTTGCTTCATCTTCATCCAACTTAATACTTTTGTACAACCTCAAGGAAAAATATATAACAATAACAATCGAATAGGAAAATGGGTAAAAAAAAAACAAAATATAGAAAAAACTATTGTATTCCACACACGTACGGCAAATTACTTTAGAGGTCTGGTACAATGACAAGCAACAATTGCAATTTGTTTGCACACTCCCGCCGGCGTAAGATGGTGGTAAATAAATAATATAGACTTTTGAAAGAAAAATCCCAACAAAAAACGAAATACAGATAACAGTGGGACAGGAATCGTAGGAATAGAATAAACTAAAAAATTAAGTACAAAATTTGTTAGTTGTTTATATTCACATTTTGGATCTAAAATACAGAGAAAGGACAATGGTAACATTATTGTCCACAAGTAATGCGAAATCAATCTACACTTTAGTGACATCATGTGATTCTAAGTGTTAGTCCTGAGCTGAACCCCGAAGTTCCGCGATTTTGCAGCTACAAATAAGACCTATTCCGGCTTTCTTTTTTAAAGCTTTTCTCTTTCAGACTGATTTAGCTTTAATTCGATTCACAATTTCCATGATAAAAGTGCCATAAAGACAATGGATTACATGGCTTTATATATCGGTATTAAAAAACTCTGTCTTCGGCCGAAGGCCTTCTATACATTAGAAATGAATCTAAAATACAACATTCACCAAAGTTACGACCAATTCTATCTAGGATAAGAGTCTTTCTTAAATATTAAGTACATTTATGCCATTATATTTAAATATAAGAAAGGCCGAGTTTTGACGTCGAAAGAAATTCGTTTTCTACATGATTTAGAAAAAAATTAATTTTAAAAGTTGTGTATCTGTATTCTAGATGACATTTAGATAGCTAATTGTGTTCAAATATGACTTCCATTTACTTTCATATAATTTTAATTTAAAGTCCATAAATAATGTACATTTGTCTGTGATGAGCACCATGCTTTGTAATATAAATTCATTTATACATTTGTATGTATGTATATTTTTTATTTTGAATTATTTTTTAATGATTTCGTTTCACTTTGCGCTTCATTAAAAAGGCGGGCGGATGCGCGGTTGGTCTTTTTGGTTTCAAGATCCTTTTGCGATCTTAAAGCTTTTGTGCAAAATCATCTCATATGACAACAACAAATTTACACATGAACCGAACAGTTGTGAGCATAACAGAAGTGATGTTGGAAAATACAAATATTCTTAAACGTACATATATAAGGCTTAGTATTACATAAGCCTATGTAATCTAGGCTAATCTTTTACATAAAATCTTTCAGTTTACAGTTTAAATCTATTTTCTGCCAAATCGTAGTGCTATTATTTACCTCTCTATTGTTTATATATGAATATTGTTTTTTTTTTTTAACTGTTTGCTTGGAGGAGCATGTGAATGAGGAGAGTTCACCTAATAAACAAGTAACAAAAATTAAAAGATTCTTCGTTTATTTTGTTGTATCTTGTTTTTATTTTTAAAATACTATAAAGCGGAAAAAAAGATTGTTTATAAAAAATCAAGTTATTTTTAAACTGGTTTTCTTTAAGCTTAAAAGTCAATAATATATTTTTTAAAAGATCTTTTGGTAGGTTTTTATTATTGTTTGCTCTCTCTCAATTTTTTGACATGTTGGCCGCCATATTGAATGTTTTTGAAAGGCTTTTTTTGAGTATTTTTCAGATACACTTTGAAAACAACTAACTGATTGTCTGAGTCTGGTTGTTGACTGACTTACTAAGTCAGGCGATTATGAATATGTGTAGTATGGATGGAGTCTGGTGTATTTTAAGGTTTATTTTCAGTTCGGTTTTGTGTTAAACTAATTTATCTTTAACAGGCAATCAAAACATCATCGTCATCATCATTTTTATGTGAATATAACTACCATCTTAAGTTGTGATTTCTGGGCTGTATTTTTTTCTCTTACACAGAATTTGTGCTCCACCATCTACAACTACATTTAACATAAACAAATTTACAAATGAATAAATAAATTTAAAACCAACAAGAAAAAAGTTTAATGAACCACTTAAAGTTTAAGTTGTAGGCTGGCAGGCAGGCAGTCAGTCAAGTCAATCTTCATGTGGTGTCATGGCAAAAATTTATGTTAAATTCATGAAACGAAACAGTAGTTAATAAATAAAATTTCAAAAATTTGCATAATTGTTTATAAAAGGAATAAAAAAATAACAAATCGTATTTCCTGTTATTAGCACTAAATTTTTAAATCGAATATTAAATTAAATTTTAATTTTTACTAAATTTTAAATCTCTAGCAATTAATTAACACCTTTTATGTGATTAATATTAATTCTCTATTTTTAACAACCTGCTACATATTGAAAAGCTTTAAAAGTTTTAATGGTCCTTCAGGGAATATTTTTATGTTGTTACCAACCATCTTCAAAACCTAAGAGAAAAAATCAACCCTAAATTGTTATTTTAAAAGAAAGTACAACTTTTTGACAATTCTTTGCCAACTTATTGAAATGCCAGCATGATTAACATCAAATTTAAACTCTACACCCACCCTACTTTTATTTTTTAAGGGGGTGCGTAAAATCCTACTATAACAACAATAATTTCAAAGTTACAAATTATTTTGTTGAACAATAACAGCAGCAGCTTCCTTTTTGGTTCACATGACATTAAAATACAACAATAGCAGTTCAAAACACGGACATGAGTCTGGTGTTTCTTTTTTTTGTAGTTGTTGTATGCTGGTTCTGTGTTTTTGGTTGAAATAACGAGAATTTGAGTTTGTTGAAAATATAACAAATTAATTATCTGTGTAATTAATGAGCTTTTAATTCTTAATGATTCTTCTGTGGAGAGTTTTATAATTTAAAGGCAGTCAGTCAGCAGCACAAACAGTTGATTTTTTGCAAAACGAATAAGGAGAATAGCAATTAAAGCGACTAAGTTTTGAAAATTTACGATCTTTTATCAGTCGATCTTAATGAATTATTTTTTAACCTGTAAAAATTTATCACAAATATTTTTGTAATAAAAATCGAATCAGGCAGATTAAGGTTAGTTTAAGCACAACCTCAGTCACAAAAACCGTTTTAATTTAGTCTAACAAATAGTTTAAAATTATATTTTTAGTGAGGATTTTATAGCTAAGCCTAAATGTAGGCAACATTATATATGATAATACTATTTTTAACAAGTATGCAGTTAATATTTTCTTCTATTTTTTGCGGACATAAATTTCTTTTCCAAGTTTAAACTATAATTAAACGCCTTAATGTTTTAATTAAATTGCAAACTTGTTAGAAAACAAACAAATAACTACTTGCTTATACATATAAAAGGTTAATTGGAATTCATATCTACAAAACGTATTCCCCTATTTATAAACACATAAAATAATATTTAAAATGAAACTTTTAAATTTATGCAAAAAATAAATTCTTTTCTTTTCATGTTCCACTCAACCACCTCAAATGTTTTAATTTCAAAGTACGTAATGTCTTCTTAATACTTTTTTTTAATATTCTCATCTTTTTTTCTTGCTTTTTTATACGTATTGCATTTAACAACCTCTTATTTTAAATGAAAAAAATACTTAAATTAAATTTATTTATGCGCGCATTTTCGCCAGATAATTATCGTTTATCTTTGATTTAAAGAGCACGTCAAAATGTTAACTTTCGTATACAATTTTTATGGTTGCGGTTGAACTTGTCCAGGCGTTGAATTTATATGTTGATCATACTCCGCGTGCAGCAGCTCCAGTCGTAGAATTTGTATTCCTTTTTTTCAAGTTACAATTTTATACTTTGTTGTTTTATTATTCTGTTAAATGACCACCTTAGTTAATTATGGGGCTTCTGGTTAGGGAGCTTGATGTATGTAAGCATTTATTTATTTTACATTTGCACGAGTCCCTGGTTTTACCAGGAAGCTGTTAAAGAGTTCTTTTTTAATTCTGCTATAAAGGATAACTACAGTCTGTATGAGTTAGTAGAGGGATATATGTATGTTTTTGTTTTTGTAAATAATTCTTTAAATATAATTTTGTTACTAACATTATATACTTTTATATGTATAACTTGCTCACATACAGCCTCAAGTGTATTTGTGTGTGTATGAAAAAGTAACACTCAAAAAACAGGGATAGTGCTATGTAATCAATATATGTTTAAAAGTAAAAATTGATAATGTAATTTCGTATGCCAGACTGAAATCACCAACTCTTCACACTAAAGTGAGTAAATATCTGCATTCTATTATACATAAGGCTTTATTCGTAAACATTTATCAAACCTTTAATGAAATATTGGTTTATAAACCTATGGTAAGAGTTTATGAATAAGATCTATAATATATATTTATAAATAATCTGTAAAATATTAACTTTTTTCTATAATTAAAGAGGATCACAATAACCTATTATATATTATATATATATATATATATATATATATATATATATATATATATAAAATATATATATTATATATATATATATATATATAATAATATAATATATATATATATATATAATATATATATATATATATAATATATATATGGACGATTTTAAATGTTTGCAACTAACTATCTAAAGTAAGAATCAAAATATGCTGTTAAAAGCAATATGTTTGTAGATATGTATTACTTATCGAATTTTTCGAGTGTTGAATAAACAATATTTTAAAATTCTCTTCCCCCCATTTCGTGCATGGAATGGAAAGCTTTAGGAACAACCTGTTTTCAAAGAGCATGTGTGATAAGAATCATATAAAAATGAAGTGCAAATTTAAAATAGTAGCTGTTTTTTTTTTTTTTTTGCCTTACAGGATTTTAATTGTATTTCTTCTTAAAACAAACCCGTTTCCGACCATAAGAAAAAAGAGAGAAGAAAGCTTAAAAACCCATCAGAAAAGTTATTAATTCTTAGAATATAAAAGTGTCTACAGCCATATTTATTGGAATTTGCAAAAATCATATAATATTTTCTCTTATTACGCTCCTTTTGTAACGCGAAATTTTCGTTGTAGCATGCATTAAATTGTTAAAAGTTTTTTTAATCTTAAATTAAAGGTCTTTTTGATTGAAAATTATTTTTACAGTTAATGGGACGTGCCAGTGCACAAGAAACAGAGGAAAATTAAAAAAACAAAAAACAACTACATTTAAAATTATACCCATTGTCAGTTTTGTGGTGGTCTGTATCAAAATGTCATCAATCATTGAAATTTTCCTTTATTTTCAGTTTTAAATGCACATCTTTTGCTATTGACTGCATTCATTGATTTCTCATTAATTATAATTTTTTGCCTTTTTTTTCTTCCTTCTGGTCTATTAAATGAAAACTTTAAGAGTCATTAAATTGAGGAATGATAACGCTTTATTATTATTAAGAACCTTGAAATTTAATGCAAAACTGAACAAAAATATTATTAATTAAAGGCATTAATGTAGAATGATATTGCTTAAAGTCGTGATACACGGTTGTCAGATCTTACAACGTTGTCAGTAAAATGTTCAGAAAATATCTAACAATCGTCTGAACTTACAATTTTTCTTTTGCAACGTTGTCAGAAAAAGCATTACTGA
The DNA here is from genome assembly GCF_022045245.1 of Lucilia cuprina. Taxonomy (NCBI): domain Eukaryota; kingdom Metazoa; phylum Arthropoda; class Insecta; order Diptera; family Calliphoridae; genus Lucilia; species Lucilia cuprina. The sequence goes on along the minus strand of NC_060952.1, from coordinate 44,991,347 downwards.
CAATAATAGTTGGCAGTGTTATTAGACATTTTACTGCTAACGTTGAATGTCGTATACATATATAGCACTAAACAACTTAAAATCTCTAATAAACAAAGAAATGATTATAACCGAATTAGCTTATTTGAAACGAAAATTTTGCTAAAAAAGAACTTTTAAGACACAAAATATAGCTGATATAATACTAAATTATTTAATCAAATATTTGATACAATAAATGTTAGCTCTGATTTTTATTATGAATTAAAGTTTTAAAATTTAAGGCAAATTGTAATGCAACATTTTTTTATAAACCTTTGATAAATTGTTATGAATAAGACAGTTAAAATTAAAAAATAATTTAATTCAAAAAAAATTTTTGTAAAGGCCAGAGACTTATTATTATATTCAAATACTGTGAATATATACGAAAATTTTATAAATGTTGTTTAATATTTTTGTTTCAATTCATCATTATGTTTACACTCTCACTTACATTTCTAAACAAATACAAATATATAGAAAATGTTTAATGTACAACATCAGCTGTTGCCTGTATGTTTTTAACAACAATTTTATTTCAAACACACATGATGTCATTTCACTTGACTGCATCTCTCATTTAATGGTATTAAAATTTTAAATAAAACTAAAAAAAATTCTCATAAACAAAAACACAACATTTCAAAAGTGCGAAATACATTTTTTGACTTTTTGTTGAATAGAAATAAGAACAATTCGTTTTTGCTGTTTTTTTTTCTTCTGTTCAGTTGACATGCCAACCAAAATCGTTGAGAAATTTTTCTTTACCATAAAATAATAAATTGAAAAATGCTTTAAAGCGAAATAATCAATTTTGTAGAGCTACAAACAACAATAAAATTTAAATTTTTTTGACATAATTTCCATTTTTCATCACAAACTCTCACTCTGAAGAACGATCAAAAATACGACAAGAGTCAAAAAAAGGCAAAAACAATGCAAATTTTTATTTGTAGGCTAAAGAAAAACATAAATGCATTAACCCATGTTGGTGCGGACGAAGCTTTTTTAAATAATTGAGCAAAAAAGAACTTATGAAAAAGTGAATAAGTGAATACAGATTGCAATTTTTGATTAGACTTTTGCAGGAAAACTAGAATTTGTTAAGATTTTGTTAAATAAAATAAAAGTCTTAAATAAGTTCAAAATTATATTACCGTTATTGAATTATTCAAATAATATCAAAAATAATTAAAATTTTGTAAAGAAGGCATTGCCACCTAAATTTAAGCTATCAATGGGTTAATGGATATGTTAAACAAAAATCCAAACACTTACACATGTCAGTATGGATACATTTCAAATATAGAACAAAACCTACATCCAAAAATTAAAAATGTTCTACTTTTAGGTTTTTTTAAAGGGGGTTTGTTTTTATTAAGTTTTCAATAGTTGTCACTCCTTCGGAAGTATTTATTTGTATTTCAACACACGTGCCTCATGCCTCTATCCTGCTCAACGGCATCTACAACAAAAACAACATTGTTTTACAAAGAAAAAGTGATAAATGATATTTTACCAAAAATGACAGTTCAAGTGTTAAATGAAACAGTGTAACAATGTTGAATGAAATAAAAAAATCAATTTTGATATTATTGTTGGTTACAATTGTTTGTTTATTTGTTTGTTTTAACAGTTAATAAGATTTTAATGGATTTTTTATAGGAAGCACAGGAAAAGAAACATACACAAACCACCTGTTAAGTGTAGACTACGTTTACCTTAAAAGTTCTCAACATTGGACCATTTACTACTTCCTTAAATTGTTGTTAATCCCGCAGTCATTTATATTCTTCAATTTCTGAGTTATACTATCAGTTTCTACTTTAACGAAAAAAATACCTTGTATCATTTGTCGCTTTAAAAGAAAAAGTGCATTTAGTGTATGACATGTTTACTGTCCAGTCCAGTATGTTTTTCATATCAAATGACACATCTTTTACTATAGACACACCAACAGACAAACAGCGATACAATATTTATCCAAAAACTATTCAATGACATAAATACAACATCTCTAGAGATACTCATTCGTTCGGCCGCTCAGTAAGACAGTCAGTGGTTTGATTGCGTTGTTTCTAGGGTTTACGAATACGTATTTGTGGCATGAATGAACGCATCACAACTTCTTATGCATCATTTATCATCAAAAGAATTCTTTTACAATCAAAAACAAACAACAACTGAGCAACAACAAACATCTACAAGATTAATATACTTTTTCCGAAAGAAATTAACCCACAAAGTAGTAATATATAAACTGAAAGATGCCAACACAATTTGTTGATCTTTAGCAAGAGCAAAAATTGTACAAAATTCCAGAGTTTCCGACTAAACTCTTTCCCTGACGCTGGCGGCTTTTATTCATCTTTTCCTTTAGCTTACGAAATACTCCAAAAATTCGGTTGAAAATTCAGCAAAGCAGCCCCTTGATTTTATTTAATATTTCCATACTCCCCCCCACACAGCTTGAATCAAGATTTATTTTATCCAACACAACTCAAGCGCATACATTTATTGTTGTTGATTTATTAATGGTTTTAATAATGTAAACTTTTTTAATTTTTTCTTCTTTTTGCATCTGATTGTGTTAATAAAATTTTTGTTAAACATTTTTTAAACAATTAAAATAAAACTAAATGTTTGTTTACACAACAAATTGAAATGACTCGCATAAAACACTACAGGATCGATAATAAACCACACGCATTGCATTGAGCAGCTAAATACGAGCGATCAGTACGATGTAAACTCAAGCAAATAACTTTGACAGCAGCACCAAACAGCAAACAGCAGCAACAAACAATAAGAAAATATGACTGATGATCTGTTGGTGTAATATTGACAGATCTAATGATCACTACTCTTTAACAATGAGAGATTATAATACTTGAACGGCAACAGTAACAAAAACATAAAGAAGAGTGTGTTTAATATTTAAACATTCAACATTTCTATATGGACAATTTGTCGCGTGGATATAATCTGGGTAAAAACAATAAAAAATATCAAGAATTTAAACAAAGTGTGATGATTTATGATGCCTCCAATATAGACATTTTATTATGATTTAATAAATGGTTCAATCAATTGAGGTGTATAAATAGGTTAAAATCATTAACAGTGATTTAGATATTGTCTTTTCTTTATAAATTTAGGAAATATTTGAGAATCAGTGATACTTAACAGTTGTTCTACAAATACTTATGTATATGTATGCCATAATAAAGTTCTAATCAAATATTTTTCTTTTAAATGGACTCTGGTTCCTGGATGTTTTTTAATAACGATGAAACATTCAAATTGGACACTTATAAATAAACTTTGTGCGGTAATATTAGCACCACAACAATGATTTGAACATTTTCAATCTTTTTTCTTTTCCGATCTATGCACATATTATATACAAAAAATGTACTTGTGGTTAATAACTTTGTTTTCTATTTTTCACATCGCTGCAATGTATGAACCGATTTTCCGTTTTTAAAAATCTTTTATATATAACATCATCATCTGATTTCCAAAATTTCCAATTTATATTCTTCTATATCTCTGTCTTGGCTAGACAATTTTTATTTATTTACCAAGAAAATAAGAAAACAAAATAAAGACTACGTCAAAAGTGGCCACAAAATGTTTCCAAACATTTATTTTATTATCGTTTGAACAAAACACGACAAAAGCATTAGACAAAAGTGTCAGTCAGGTTATCAAATATTATTGAAAAACTAATATTTCACTTTTGGCTATGAAAAGAAAACAACAGCAACAATGGCCAAATGAAATAAGCGAAAACAATTTTAAGGAAAAAAACGAAGAAGATGAGAAATACATAAATATTTTTTAAGATTATTAAAGAAATCTAAACAACTTACTCTTACTAACAGATTTTTAGTGATCTAAAAAAAAAAATCAAAAAATACTTTAAAGTAAATACGACCTTGTACTAATATAAGTCTCTGAAGTAAATCAATAAACTTTAAGTAAACAAATGCTATACGTATTGTGGGTGCAAGTAGTAAATTTGTTATAAAACGAATTAAAAGTTCAACAACGTTTGACATTTTCTTTTTGATTTTTAAAAATAGAACATCTTAATATTTAATCTCAAATAATTTATTATTCCAACAGTTGTATCCGTTTTACAACAATTTTTTATTTGTTTTTATATATTTAGTCTAATTATTTATTTTTCTTAAATTTCTTAGTTTATAAAACTGTCAGTCAAATTTTCGTAAATATTAAAAAAACAAAACAACAAAAAACATAGAGTTAATGTGCTAGCCACCTGACACAACCCATCATTCAAATATTTAAAAACAAGACACACACACATTTGTTGGGCAGCCAAGTGACAGTGTCAATGGCCATCTTAAGACGACACCCGCAACAACTTTAACCCAAATTTTGGAAAATATAAAAAAATAAATTAAGATCTTTTCAAAATAATATATTAAGTTATATTTGTTTTATATTAAGTTATATGTATTTTGGTATAAATGACCTTAAGGTATCTTAAGTTTGTTTTTATTATAATTCATATCAAAGAACAAAATATTGGAAACATTCATGTACGAATTGTATGTAAAGTTGGTGGAGAAACAAATGCATTGTTTTGATCATGTTGTTTGACATTGTTGTGATGATCTGTCATTTCAAAGAGATATTATGGAAAAGAAGAGAGTCGAAAAGAAAAACAAACATAAAAAGTACTGACAACAGATTAACATATCAGTTTCAATTGTATATTTTTGATGTCTGCAGTCCGTTGTTTGTTCTTTGAAACATATGCAAAATATTACACAGATATCTTTTTTTAGATACTTTTTATTTGTTTTTGTTGTTAAGTCCATTACTATTTGTGTTATAGCATTTTAGCCTGATCCCAACTGGATGATGATCAATGTGCTTAAAAGATCTGAGAATTTATAAAGTGACACAACAGAAAAAATCTGTATAGTTGTGGTGTGTGCATGAGTTTTGAATCAAAGTAACATGTAGTCTTGCAATGAAAGTTACAGGTCTTTTTTCTGGCATGAATGGAAATTGAAATGAAAAACAAAACAACACTTTCAAAAAAATTTATTTACTTTTTTGTTTGTGATTATGCAAGACATTAACAGTGGGCTATCTAAGGCACCCCAGCAATAACAGATTTTAAATGATAAAGATTTCATTAGAAATCTTTTTCCGTATAGCTTTTACCATATGGAGTTTTTTTAATTGTTAGCCAGATAAAGTTCTCATATCTTATATATCATTAAAAAATATTTATCCAGATAAAGATTTATTTATAAAGTTTTTAGTGAGATAGAGTTTTCTTTATAAAATAGTTAGACGAATACAATTATCATTAAACAATCTTCAGCCGGATAAGGTTTGCTTCACATAATCGTTAGTCAGTTAAAATGTTAAAATTTGTAAGTTAGTTCTCATCTGCACCATAATATTTCACTTATGAAATTCATGTAGTCTTTTGGTATTAAATCAAAAAAATTTTTAAATGTAAAGTATGTCTACATGAACATATTTTACATACAAAAGTACTTTAAAAAATGCAACGTATTTTTTCGTATTCTTGTGATATGCAAAGACTGACTGCTGCTGGACTGTTGTTTGACATGACAGATCTCAATATTGACATTGACTATAGCTGGGATACAGTGATTGACACAATATTAGCATACACCTTGTAGACAATCATGACAAAAGTTAAGAAGTAAAGTAAAAAAGAAAAAAACAAATATATAAGAACACAAATAGCTTTTTATAATTTTTTTCTTACCAACTAACTTGCATATTTTGTGAATAATATTTAAAACTGATTTCAGTTTTCGGTTTGATTTGTTTGGCTCTAGACATAAACCGAAATAAAGTAACACAGGTCAGGGTTAAATGAACAATAATTCAAATTAGATACAAAATGATATTAGCGAAATAAAAATAATATTACCACTTCCATTGCCTGGAAATCAACATTGTGATAACAATTTACTTGTAGAATATAAATTTTAAAGATTTGAAAATTTCATATAACATTAATCAAATATGGGCGGGCGTGTGTGTACAATTTTTAAGGTAAGGAAGATTTGTTTGAGCAAAAAATATTAATAAACAAATGATGTTTTATCATAAGCTTTTTTTGACACTTAATAATGATGACGATGATGTATGTGAATTTGTATTTTTATTAAAGTGAATCATCGTCAAGTTATCGGACATGCAGTTTTTTTATTGTACATATACAACTGAATTTTGTAACAAATTAGTTTTATTTAAACATTTGACAAATTTACAGTAACATGAAAATTTATTAATAAAACATTATTAAAAGCAAATGTAAAAACAACATTTATAAAATTTATATACAAAACGAAATACACAAAATATGTGTGAATTGTGTAAAAACTAAACAGCAACCATAACAGCTTTGTAAATAAAATACAAAAATATAAATATTTTTTGTTTGAAAAAAAAAACTATATAAAGAAACGCAAGTAACTTGTCACAATATGTTGTATTTGTCATTTGTCAAACAAGGTGATACAATATCTTGTATTTATAATAAAAAAAATAAAACTTAAAAACTATACAAACATTTTAACATACAACATTTAACTATAAAGATATATAAAAAGGAATATTTATGTATAAAAACACAGACAGTTGGACGGACGTACATGCATATAATTTAAACTTAAAAAATGTAAGAAAATACAATGCAAAAACTTACAATATCCATAGTTCACTTAAACCAAGGGTTTCAATTTATTTCATAAATTTATAATATATCATAAAAATAATTTTATATATTCAGGGCTTTCCGGCAATATAGTTCGAAAATTATAAGTAAAAAACTGCTTTCTGGGAATTTCTGTCATAGAAACCCTATTTATAACACTCACTTAACGAAGCGGTTTTTTAAATTGTCATTCAAATAACAAATGTAAACTTATATGAAATATTGACTGAAAAAAATACAAATTAAAAAAATTACACAAAAAAAGAGATGTTTATAAATTTTAGTTTTTTCTGCTTGTTTTTTATTAACAAATTATAAATAATAATATAAAAAATTAAAAAACAATTGTTTTATTAAATTTTGAAGGTGTGATAATTGATTTAATGTCATCAGCAAAATCTACTCATCTATTATAGATATCGAAAATAATTAGATTCAGAATGCATCTTTATAAGAAACTGTTTACCCTGAAATCAATTTCTCAATTTTAAATTTTAATCAAGCACTAATTTTAATTAAATGTAGCTCGTTTTTTGGACATATAAGTCTATAGAATTCAATTTTTAAATTAACATTGATAACACTTAATAATTTCAACTTTCAACAAGACACACACTTAATTTTCAGTCAAGAATCTAGTATTATACTTCGTTTTAAAAGTTAGGATATTGAATTTTGAAGTTTAAACGCATAGAAAAGTAAATAAATACAAGAAATTAGAGTACATTGCATATACATATATTTAGTTCTTTGTAACTAGTTCGTATGGCTAGACGCATAAACTTTTTTCAAAATTAAAAAAATCACCTCATAAACAGTTAATACTTTAAAACGCAAAATCTCGCATTTCCCTGTGTCTTTTTGACATACTTACATTGTAATAATTAATCAAAGGTTTATAAAACGAATTTTATAAATAATTGATCAATAAATGATATGTTTTTTTTATTTTACATATTTATTTTTATATATTTTAACAAAACATTCTGAGGGCCACAATCTAAATATAATTACCGTTTAACCGCTAGTTAATCTGCTAGTTAAAATAGTTGTTTGTCTGAAAACTTTCAATATATTCTTTCTATAAAAAATAATAAGACATTGAGAAAATGAGGGTTAGCATTTCAAATATTATTATGTCTGTTCCCGCACTCGTCTCGTTTGCAAAACTGAACAGACATGTTGAGAATTAAAACAAGTATGAATGTATAGTCGGGCATAGCCGATCATATGAAACCCTACACATTTAACTTAATTATGAGCCCAAAGGCCATATTCGGATGGACATTTATGTTTGCCTGCATTTGCAATTGTATACATTTTAAACGTTTTAAAAACTAGTGAGTACAGAAAAGTATGCCAAATGTATGAAATTTAAAAAATAAACAAAATAAACGACCCCATGACCTAATACCATCAAAAGTCATTAGAAAAATAAACAAACACCCTAACATGTAAAGGCCCTTAAACAATAACTTAATTTTGATTGAATAAAACATTTGTCAAAATTCCCAACAAATACAAAAATAAAAAACAGGAAAACTGTTTCAACAACTCAAAAAGAACAGACAAACTAGTAAATAAAAAAATGTTAAATAACGCCACTAAAATCGAATATACATATGTATGTACACATAAGGAATAAAAAACTAACCAAAAAAAGTTCTCTTACCGTAATATTATTGCTGTTTTGGCCAACATCTGTCATATTTGATTATGGCATTATTAAAAAATAAGTGTATATGAATTATTGACTAAAATGACAAGAAAAAAAAAAACGAAACACTCTTCACTAAAGGAAGAGTTTATTAGCTATATAGCAAACTACATATATCTAGATTATACAATTTCCTTTTCGAACTCTTCTACTTTTACTAATGTTTAAATAATGTTTAAATATTGCTACTTTGCTTATAAAACGCCCCCTCATTATAGTCAACGCGTTTTGGACGCCCCTTGTATTAAACACAAGCAAACATATTTATTTGTACACAACCTGGTGAAAATATTGGCTAAATTTTGTTTAAAACATTTACAGAGACATTTGAAAACTGAAAAGCATTTTTTGCATATAGACAAAACACATAAAATTTAACGGTAAATTGTTAACTGCCAAATACTTTTACAGCATAAAGATACTTCTTTTTATTGCTTGCCACATTATTAAACAATAAAATGGGCTCGTGGCATTTGGTTTTGTTATTCTACCAGTCCTTCTTTTGAAACTTCTTTTTTCTGGTTTTGGTTAAAAACATAAATATTGGTTGTATATAAAATAATGATAGACAATGGAATACAGAAAAAAAACTAAGAAAATTTAGCTGTAGGAAGTTTGATTTTAAAAAAGAAAAAACCTACCATGTAATCTAGACATTGCTAACAATTTTTACGGCCTGATTTTGACACATGTATCGATTATTTTTAACATTCTCTTTAGTAATGCTTATTTGTCAAAAAATTTTTTTGGAGTATTCTAATAGTGGTTACAGCATCCTTTAATATTCAAGATTTAATATATCAGAATTAATAAAACATAAAGAATAAATAATTCAAAATATAAATATACTTAAAACTTGTTTAGAGTGTCTTATGGTCGACTATTTCCCACTGGTCCAAATAGATTTATTATTTTTTTCCAAATACATATTTATTCAAATCAGATAATTTTTCTATTATTTTCAACCGTAAGTCAAATGTCAACTGTTGCCTTATTTTATTAGACAATATTTTCTAAATAAGTCAAAAAGTGGCTAAATTATGGTTTGACACGTTATAATCGTCTGTCTATCTGTTGTTTCTCGTATTTAAAAAATAGAACATCCCCGGTGCAAGAAATCCCATTAAAACGTACATTTGTATATTTTTCAAAACTTTTAGATTTTATTCAAGTGCTTGTTGTCATTATTAAAATGAGACTTTTTTTAAGTTTTTAATAAATTTGGTCTTCTATTAGCCGAGAACTGAGGGATTTTTATTTGATTGTTTGCAATAAAATTTGTTTACGCCTAGTAACGCCTGGTGTTTGATGTGTCTATTACTGAGGAGGGTAAATCATTGTCTCAGTTTAATAATTGTTAGTAGATAATATTAAAGTTTAAATTTTAATTTAATTTTGATCTAAAAAGTATGTATGTGTATTTAAAAGTAGTTTAAAATTTAAATAAAAAAACTTGAATATAAACAAACACGACCTACATCACAAAAATTGTCGAATGTTAAAAAGTTTTCATATGTGGAAAGTTTGCATGTGAGAAGGAAAATTATGGAACTTGAATTAGTGAATTCTTCGAAAATTGGTAGTCAGAAAGATGTAAGATTTGTATTAGTTAATATCCAACATTAAGTTTGCACTCTTTTAATTATCTTCATTTAAAACTTTTAGATTCATTCATTAGACGGATACGTTATTTCGACTATAAAAAACTGTGCTATTTTAGTTTGTTTCCCCAAAAATAGAAACTAAAACAAGTACAAACAAAAAAGACTTTAAACTAAAATGTTGTCAAAAGTACATCAATCACTAAGGAAAATATCTTTCTAAATGGAATTTCCGATTAAACTTAAAATTAATTATCTCTCATTTAATTAAAGTGTATTTAAGCATAAAAACTACAAACCACACACACTTACAGACTCAGCAAACTATCTACACACTCTCATAGATACTAAACTCTATACGCTTAAGTTCACAAGAAGGCATTCATTCTGTTTTTCTTTTTTGAATTCAAAAAAACGCGCCAATTTATTTTAGATGTTGTTTAGTTTTACCATGTGCCACAACATGTACGACAACTACTGACTATACAAAAATACAAACAAATTTATTAGTTTGTACTAGTGCTTTCTATCCTTGAAAATAAAATTAACCGAATAAAAAAATATATATCTGAAAGTAGAATAAAGAAATCCAAAGAGTTTTTTAGTATTAAAGCAAATGTCGAAAAGTAGGAGAAGAGCCATGAAAGACAAGAAACTAAAACTAATGACCACCTCATAATACAGTAGACAGTAACCAGACTACAACCTACAACAAAAATAACAATAAATGCCAACAATCTTGCAACAGCAACAACTAAGACAACAACAACATATATGCTGGGCCTCAAAACATACTTCAAACCAGCCAACCATCATCCATCACTCAAGTTTGTGTTTAAGGTTCCTGAAATGTTTTATTTTATTTTTCATGTGGACTACAGCGTTTCAGTCGGCCGATAGGGAAGGAAGAAATGTTCCTACAAAACAATAATTGTTGCAATGGACAGGTTGGATGATGTTTTATTTTTAAATTGCATTTAGGAGGCATTAGTAGTTGCACAAAGAGTTTATTTTAAGCCAAATGGCATGTTAAGGAAACGGAAGTGAATTTAAATTTAGAATCATTTTGTCACAATTCATTTCAGTATTAATGAATCAAATGTCAACTTGTGTCAAACTGAGAATTCAATTAAAAGTAAACTGAAAATCTAATATTACTATTTACTATCTGTAGTTATTTCTTACTAAAATTTATCTTATCTCTCCCTTCCAGGTACTGTTAATGCCAATGGTGAAACAAAACGACAACGGACCTCATATACCCGCTATCAAACATTAGAACTTGAAAAAGAATTCCATTTCAATCGTTACCTGACCCGCCGAAGACGCATCGAAATCGCTCATGCTCTGTGCTTAACCGAACGCCAAATTAAGATTTGGTTCCAGAACAGACGCATGAAATGGAAAAAGGAACATAAAATGGCTTCGATGAATATAGTGCCCTATCATATGGGACCCTATGGTCATCCCTATCATCAATTCGATATTCATCCGTCACAGTTTGCGCATTTGAGCGCATAGGACGCGTGGCACTTTTCGGGTACTGGTTAGAGGCTCAATCAGTTGTATCAGGAACCATATCAGGCGGCGGCAGCAGCAAGTGTAGCCGGCGGTTATCAAACACAAAACTCCCAAGACTTAGTGGGCGGCAGTGGTGGCGGCGGTGGAGGTGTTAATAGTGCAACGAGTGGTGTCGTTGGCGGTACAAATGCACTGTTCGCCTCTGCTGCAGCCGTGGCGTCGTCAACGACGTCAAATGCCGATTGTGTTAAATATCCGCAAGAATTCTGATCTCAAGTTATCATTGGACCGCAACAGAGACTAATGTCATCATCGTCGGCATCTGCATTGTCATTATCCGATAATCTGGCTGTAGAAGATGATGAAAATTATCATTCTCAAAGTAATCAAACACATCCTTCTCATAATCATCTTCTACTACCTCAGAATCATCAGCTCTGTAAGCAGGAGTATGATACAAATTCACTTTTAAATGAAACTGCCTGCGATACACGTAATGATACTGAGATCAGTAATGATAACGACTTGTACTGCTGCTAAAAATAATACAAAACTATGACATCAGCCGCTGTTGTTTGTTGAAGAAGAACACAAAAAACACTCGAAAACAAAGATGTGATCAAAATGATATCAAAATATATAGAAAATTATGAAGTTCCGAATACAACTGATTTGAGCTAATCTACAAGAAAAATAAACGAACTTTTTATTACAAGTGTACAAATTTAACAGCAAAATAATTGCAGTGTGTAAAGGAATGTTTTTCATTTCTGAGATACATCAAATACAATTATTCTTTAAAAAGTTCGTTTGTTTTTTGGTTTATAATACTGGTTTAAAAATTATTTTGATACTTTGTATATTTTTTCTGTTCAAATTTCATTATTATTTGTTTAAATTATAGTTTAGAAAAACTAAATTTATTTTTATTATATAAAAGAAAAACAAATCTTTTTATGCCGTCCAGTATGATAAACCAACTCCTTTAATTCTCTAAGCAGTATTCGAAAAGAGCCTTTAGTTATGTAAGTTAGTTTTAGAAAAAATGTATTTAATAAGTTAGTTTTAAGTCTATAAAGTATATTTATATGAATTAAAAGCGAATTAGAATTTTGGCAAATAAATAGAATATATTCCTAATCCTAAACTCAATATCTATGAAATGCTATAAAATTGATTCGAATTTTCCACATTTTCAAATATGTATTTATATTTTTCTATACATTTTTATACATCAGTAAAAAGTATATTAATTTCTTTATATTACAAAATTCATTCAGTTGACGTAATAATTTCTTATTAAATTTCCTAACATCTATGAGAAATATTTTATTATTGTAGAATTATAATTCGCTTTTGATTATTTTTCTTTAGCTTAAGATGATTTTTGACTTATCTATATGTGTGCTCTTTTGTTAATTATTTTTACCTACCCATAACTCAAAAGTATATATTTTTTGAATTCATTTGTCTTAAAATTTGTTAATTTTATATAATATATTTTTTTTAATATTTATTATGTTTTAAATTTTATTATTTAGCTCACTCAATAGTTTTGAATTACATAATGCAATTGGTTTACTACTTTATCAAATTGAAACAAACTTGAAAAAAAGTACTTTCCTTTATTTATTTTTCTAATATTGAGCAAAATAAATTTAGTGGAATGTAGTTATTCCTTTATCCCAACAATAGTAAATTTTTATTTATTTTATTTGTTTTATTTTTCTATCAAATTAAATGCTGCTAGTACTTAAAATTATTAAAATCTTAAAATTTTTCTATGAAACATTATACAAATTCAATACAATTACAAATTCTTTTAAAGAATTTTTTTGTTTTAAAATCATTTGAACTCAGTTTGTAAAAAAGTAAAAATATACTATTTTTAATAAACTTTCTACACTTCAATTTACAAATTGAGATTTCAATGACTTACTCCCATGTTTTTGTTATATATTTCTTACAAATGCTTTACTTTTTTAAAAATGTTTTAATTTTAAACTAACTTTTATAAAAACAAATAATATACATAAAAATATAAAAAAAAAACAAATTCGGGAACACAGGGCCGATAAAAATTTAGTATTTTGTTTAATTATATTTATAGTTTTAATGGTGATACATTAATTTTGTTTGAATTATACATAAATTCGTTTTACAAAATAATTTGCAATAGTTTTTTTATTAAATGTCTACTATTACAAAAATGAATAAGTAGTTGTAAAAAATCATCTATGTAAAAATGTTAATAATTTATAAATAAAAACTACAAAATATTAGCCAGTAAGTAGGGTTTTATTGAGTAAATAAGAAAAACATCAGGTTTAATTGTTGTTTTAATATAAATTTATAAAAGAAACAAATTATTATAAATATTTAACTATCATTAGTTTAATATATTAAAAAATACACAACAAAAATATATAAATATACGTAATAAACACAACAAAAATATATAAATATACGTAATAAACAAAAATAATTTCAATAAGAACGATCGATCCTCTTTAGTAAATAATAAAAAAATGATCACTATCATTAAAATTAAAAAATTATAATTTAAAAAAATGAAAACTTAATAATAAAGTATATTTATAATTGTATAAGGTTAGTGCATAATTTAAAAATAACTAAGTTTTAATTATTTTTATTAAATTTTTAAGTTTATGAATAAAAATGCAAAAAAATAAACTTTCTTATTTTAATAAAAACTCAACATAAACTAGTAAATATTTTAGCACAAATTTATTGTTTTCTTTTTTATTTATACAAATTAATTAATATTATTTAGTTTTTTTTCATTAAACAAAATGGGCATATCCCACTCGCGCTCTTAAATCTTAAGACATCAATCACATGTTTTATAAAAAAAATATTAAAATTCTTTATCAAAATTGCAGAATTTTTATAGCAAAATTATGCTGCATTCCATGTAAAATTTTTAAAACCACAAAAAGAAAAAATGTTAAATAAGTATAAAAATAAATAACATTTTTATCATCAACTGTAAATGTATTAAAGATAAAAAACTATAAAAATAATTTAATTATTAGTAAATAAAATATGAAAAACAAAAACAAATGTACTTTAGTTTCGCAATATGTTAAAACAACAAAAATTTATTATAATACTTAATAATACAAAATAAAACAAAGTAAATTAATTAAATAATATGTTGATACAAAAAATAAACTAAAATGCAAACAAAAACAAGAAAAAGATCAATAAAAATTATTATTTTAAAATGTAATAAAAATGAAACATGTGTTTTTATTTCCCCTTTTCTTACTTAAACGACAACACATCACATTACTCATTGATCATTGATAGTTTTCGTTTGATTTGATTTTCTTATATTCCAGTTGTTCTATTTTTAGTATAATACTAAAAATAGAAAAATAGGGAAAATCTATATTTTCAACAATTAGAACATATGCCCGGGTAGCTCAGTCGGTAGAGCATTGGACTTTTAATCCAAGGGTCCAGGGTTCAAGTCCCTGCTCGGGCGATCTAAGTTTTTTAAATAATATACACATATATTATTTTTGTTTTTAACATATATAAGATAGAAACTTAGATAACAAACTGTTACCATTAATTATAAAAGTACCTTGACCCAAGTTTAAGAGTAAAACGCAAAAGAAATAGAGAATTACAGCGCTGTTATTAAATTTATTTCTAAATGCACACTTATATTACCCAGTGTCTTTCGGTATCCTCATCGTAATACTAATAAATAAACAAAACTCAAACTGTAGATTTTTTTTGAAAAAGTAAATTTTTTTTTACCGTTTCGAAATGTAATAATGCAATTTTGAAGAGAAAATTTTTGTTTTAATTAAGGGAAAGCCATTAACTCTTTCCGAAAAAAATATTTTGTCTATAAAACTATTCTAAAGCGAAACTGGCAAAAATGTCATGCATTTCATTTGTATGTACAATGAATATGGTTTAACTACTAATAATTTTGTTATTTCTTTTTATATTTATTGCAAATTTCTTCATAACCGCTACTATCTATAAAATTGTTATAAAGCAAAAAAAAAAACACAAAATATGTAAATATTATTGAAATTACACTATGCGACAAAAATAAATACCGGGGAAATGATACTATTTTTCTGAAAGGTAGAACCGATTAGAACTAGAAAATTTCTTTAAATTTGAACTTTAAGTACTTACAAGTCAGTTACATAGTAGAAATGGATTAAAACCCCAGCCCCCTGCAAGCCCTTCTTCAGGAAATGACTTTAATTTCATAAAACTTCCCTGTCAGCAAATTTGAGTTCAATTTTGGATACATGAACTGAATAGTCACTATAAGGGCTCAATTTTGTGTTTCTCAGTGCTAAGTTAAAAAATTTACAAAATTTTAATTTAAAATTTAATGTATCTAAAACATAGTTTAATATAAAATAAACATCAGTTAGAGATTAGTGAGTGCAAAACAGTATAAATTAGAAATTTTATTACATAAAAGAGTATAAAATCATAACACTTTCCAAATTCTCTATTGTTATGGCAAAACTGGAAATTTACTACATTTACGAAATTTTAAGTTATAAAAAAGTGACTTGAAACTGAAACGAAATGGACACATCAAGTAAGTATTAAACAGGTGGAACAGTTTCTTCCGAACGGGGTCACTTTTCATTCACTCAGATTACATCAAATTAGATTGTTTTAAACAATAAGCTGTAACGTTATGGTTACAATTTGGATAGAAATTGTTGGCAGGGTTCTACCATATATAAAGACTCCCACATATATATCCACCATCAAACCGTAAGCCGTAAATAGAAACTCCCCTATAAACATTAGCTTGATATATGAAATAGAGCTGATGATTATTATTGACACATCCTTCTCGGATTAAAAAAATTAATGTTTAAAAACAATATATTTTTTTTTCCTTTTTAACCATAAATATATGTATGTGAGCGGTAAAGTCGATTGTAAAATTCGGTAGAAAATTAGTTTAGTGAATGATAAAGTCGACTTGAAATGTTTTTGTTCTACATTGATATAAATTTGCAAAAATAAATTTTGTACAATCTGACCCAAAAAAGTACACTTTATAATTCGGTTTTGTACAATTTGAAAATTGCATTTGCCATCCCTGGTATAATAATAAGAATTTGACAACTATAATATCAAACATAAGGAATTTTACATGAATGTAACACCGAATTTTATTCGGTGTAGCAACTATAATGAGCTGCTACTGTGTGAATGTTTTGTAAGTACAGAGTTCCTCTAATATTTTGCGGTTGTTGTCTTAGATAATTTCAGAATATATAATGTTCAGCTAGTCACCGCTAGGTGTTCCAGTTCTAATGTTATGTTCTTTGTGTTATAAAACCACTTTGTCGACGAAGCACCATGTGCCCGGGTAGCTCAGTCGGTAGAGCATTGGACTTTTAATCCAAGGGTCCAGGGTTCAAGTCCCTGCTCGGGCGACTGATTTTTTTCTGTCTTCATTCTGTAAATTTTTTTAATTAATAAAAAACAAAAAAATATAATAAATTATATATATTTGTTCTTGCATGCTTGTAAAGCACATACGCCTAACACAATCCCTATTATAATATCTTATTGTAAAGATAGTTGTTGATGGTTTATTTTATTAAACTTTTACGTATTAAACAAATTTCAGAAAAAAACATACATTAAAAAGTAGTGAGTTAAAAAGCTAATAAAACCTCTTTTCACTACTTCGTTATTATCATTTTAATTGACATAATTTTAAAATGTTTAATGACTTAGGAGGCAAGTGCTTAATAACCTTTCTTACAAATAGGAAGTTATAGAAGAGCTTGCAATTTCGCTGACAATGAAGTTATTGAACTTGTTTTTTAAATAATAAAACAAGTATGAATATAGTCGGACATGGCTGAACATATGTATATACCCTACACTAGTAAGTATGTTTGGATTGTTTTTTAAATAATAAATAAAGCATTTAATTTGGTTATACCTTAATTCCGGAATATTGTTAATAATTGTTGACAACAAAAATAGATTTTCTACAAGAGGGATCTAAGGTTAAATAAAGCCAGATCATTACGAAAATCAGCAGTATCGTTGAGATTTATATAAAACTAATTCTTGCATAATTGTGGAGCGATACAAGAACATTTAACATATGGTCCGATTTCAACCTTTTTTAAATAGCCAAATTTTATCAAATTATCTTGAAAACTGCGACCTGTAGAGTGCGCTTTACATGGGTACACAGTCAGACGATCGGACATACATAGCAAAATCGACTCAAAAAGCGGCTTCACACAAGCACACAATTAATAACAAAGTAAGATGGAAACAGCTGTTTTACTTTTTGATATGTGTTTACATTAAAATACATCACTGATCTAATGCGACTTGATTGTTTTTTGAATCATTTCAAAAAAATTAAGAGAGCCATTCGATTGTAACATTTTCTATCCGCATTTTCTCCGCATTTAGACGATCCCATCCGTACTCTTCTACACAAAATTTTGACGTATCATATTACTAGTGTGCTCGTGTGAAGACGGTTTTGCAGTTTATAATTCCATTATAATAGGAATCAAAAAAGCAAAATTTGTAATGCAGTTTTGTAAAACAATAAACTTCCAGTTGCAAACACTAGTATGTAGTACTAAATGAAAGAAATGTGTCAAAATTTGTTGTTTAAAATTTGTTTTTTGACTATCAAAGAGATTTATGTTATTTATTGGTTATTTGAAGGTAAAACGAAATTCTATTAAAGTAGTTCTTTTACCAATTTGAATAATACTTTAGGATGAAATATGACATTAAACATTGAATATTCTATTATACTTTCAGTATTGTGTTCAATGTTAAAAAATAAACAAAATATACATTATATGTATTAAAAAAATTCAAGCATATTTTGAGTTTATACGGCATATTAATGCTTTAAAACTCTGTTTTAAAACATATATAACATATAAAACATATACTTAATCTAAAACATGTAAGAAATCAAATACGGGCGAGACCGACCATATAATACCCTACACTTGTTACAAAAATAAAATGAGATTTAGCATTTATGTTGAATTGTACCTTGCCTCTGACATAATTAAACCATTTATTGTTGAATAAAATGGTAAGGCCTAGTCGAATGAGGCCCTATAACTATAAAATCTACGTAGGTCATCAAGGCTAGTTCAGTTGTATGGCGGGTTCAGTTGTATGGGGGCTAGGTGAAATAATAGACCGATGTTACCAACATTCAATAGGCTTCTTCCGATACCATAGAAAACCATGTGACAAATTTCATTGATCTATCCCCAAAACTGCGATCTGTAGCTTGATTACAAGCTTTACAATTTGGGGGTTTAGTTGTATGGGAGCTAGTGAAATAATATACCTATCTTAATAGTTTTCTGGGACAATATCATTTACATTATTTTCAAAACTGCTACTTGTAGTCATAACTGCACCATTGAATTGTTGTAAGGTATAAATACATTTGTATGTATATAAATACTTATATGTATACGCAAAGATGTATGTGTTCAAAAAGATGCTAATTGACATACAATTAAAAAAAAATTGATTAATGAAATTGCTATAAAAATATTTTTCAAAAATTATTCTTTTTTACAATGACCTTATTTGGTCCGACAACATGTGCTTCAAGTATTTAGAATGTTGATTCGTGCCACATAATGAAAGTGCCTTAGACGTGAAACTGTCTGCCAAAGATTTGGTCTATATGGTTTATTGTACACTTCTTCAGAAGGCAGGGTTGCGACAAAAAACATGTAATAACAAAAATATTTAACTTAAAAAATTTAACTTGTGAACACATAACTGGTGAAGTCATATAGTTTTCACGACCCTTTTACTTGTTATGTAAAAGGGTTTGTGCTGATGTTAGTAACGCACAATAATATTGGTCCTATACCCACCTAAAGTATACCAACAGAATCGTTTTCTGAATCGATTTAGCTATGTCCGTCTTTCCATGTAAGCCTTGTAATCAAACTACAAGTCGCAATTTTAAAGATAATTCAATGGAATTTGGCACATGATAATTTATGATACCGTATTTAAAATGGTTAACATCGGTCCACTATTTCACTTAGCCCCCATATAACTAAAGCCGCCGAATAGGGCTTTTAAGTTCATAATAATGTTTCTATGCTAGCCTTGATGACACTCATGAACTCTATAATTATAGGGCCTCATTTGACCCTAGCCCCTATATATAAAAACTAAATCACATGTATCGGTCGGCCTCGTCCGATTTTAATTTCTTACCTATTGAAAATGGTTAAGATCGGTCCATTATTTCACCTTATTTCATACAACTGAACCACCTAATAGGGCTTTTAAACCATGTAAACTATAGATCGCAATTTAGAATATAATTCAATGAAATTTGGCACATGACCTTCTGTGGAACTGTAGATGAAGCCTATTGAAAATGGTTAACATCGGTCCATTATTTCACCTAGCCCTTGTCGTGTGCACCCTGTAGTTAGATGAGTGGATGTAGAAAATAAGAAAAAGATTAATAAAAAGTTGGCAACGAGTCATTTGACGTTTAGAAAAATTAATGAAATAAACAAAAACAAATATTAAGAAAAAAAGAAGATATTATATTCAAACGGCTGAATAGATAAAAAAGGCAGGAAGCCAGGAAAAAAATTATTAAAAATAATTATTTAAAAGTGCTAATAATTTTGCAATATTTACCTGAATTACCCGAACCTGGACAGAATACGTAGGACCTGCAAAGAGAAAAGAGAAGGAAGAAGAGAAAATATATATTATAAATAAATAAATTCAGAACTTAAAATCTACTTAAGGTATTTTTAGACTACAATACTGAGTATTAACACACTTCAAGTTAATAATATTAGCTTTGTTCCAGAACTTTTCTGGCTAAAGAGAATAATGAATTTTCTCTTCGTACTTATAAAAAGTACGGGAACAGAAAAAAACAAAATTTCTCTTTCAATAAATTTGTATTGATGTTAATCAAAAATATCAAATATTTTTTGTTTTCAATGTATTTTTTAAACAAATAATTTATTTGACAATTTTTTTTTATTTGCCAGGAAAAAATTTTCTGGCTAAAACCTGCAAGTTCTGGCAAAGAGAAAATAATTTTAATTGCTCAAATTTTTTCTCTTTTACAATTTCTGCTAAAAACCTGCAAACTTGACAAGTAAAGGAACAAAGCTATTTGATAATAATTCGGATTTTCAAAAAATCCATCCGAAAAATACATTTTATGTTTACACTATAATATTTGTAACATTTTTTATCTATTTTCTATGGTTTATGCACTTATATTATTTTTAATATACTTTACACTTTTTGTTTGTTTTTTATTGTATTTATAAAGTACTTACCGAAAGAAAAAGTTTTGCCAAAAAAATATGTAATATTTTTGAAAATCAAATTATTTTTAGACTAGAAAATTGTATTATGATACAAATATTTTTGACAAGTATTAATACTCGGTATTGTAGTTTGAAAATACCTTTAGAAGCTAAAATCTACTTAGAATTTTTTTTTATTTGCCAGGAAAAAATGTTCTGACTAAAACCTGCAAGTCCGTATGCCAAAAAATATGTAATATTTTTGAAAATCAAATTATTTTTAGACTAGAAAATTGTATTATGATACAAACATTTTTGACACTTAGAATCTAAAATCTACTTAGAAGCTAAAATCTACTTAGAAACCTACTCAAAATCTACTTAGAAGCTAAAATCTAAAATCTACTTAGAAGTCTAAATGTGCAGATCAGAATTAAAAGAAAGTTTGTTATTAAAACTAAAAGCAAAAATAAAAAATTTATAATTTAAAAAAACTTGGTTAAAACTAAATTTGCTAAAACTAAATTCTGTTAAAATGTCGCCAAGGCGAGGTTGAATTCTCGAGAGGGAGGGCCATATTGTGCATAGGTATGACCGTAAGGAGATGCAGGACTACTTTTGGCCCCTTTTTCTAGTAAATACCCCAAATGCTGGTATGAAGTTTGTGTTAGTGTGTGTTAATGGTACAGGTTGCCGGCAAGAACCACCTCTATTCTCTCCACTCTGTTCCTGTTTGTTTATTTGCTCTGTTGATTTGTTCCTAAAGAAAAACAAACGAAACACCACACCACTACACCCTCATACAACTGAACCCTCGAATAGGGCTTTTAAACTTTGTAATCAAACTATAGGTCGCAATTTTGGAGATGATTCAATGAAATTTGGCACATGATCTTCTATGATACCGTAAACGAAGCCTGTTAAAAATGTGGTACCGTAGACGAAGCCTGTTGAAAATGGTTTACATTGGTCCATTATTTCACCCAGCCCCCATACAACTGATCCCCTGTAATATATATAGTAAAAAAATCTTGAATAACTCGTGACATCTTTTTTTACTCTATTGTACACATAATCATTATGTATTTTGTTATTAATTTGCTACACATAGAAATATTGTTCATGTACGAAGAACATATATATATGTATGCATATTATTATATTGTAAGGCGAGCCAGTTATGTCAGTCCTTCTGTTTGTCCATTGGAAGAGCGGTGTGATACAAATGGGAAGAGTTACATGCTGAAATTAACAACAAAATTTTCATAAAGGTTTGTTTGATATTATAAATGAATATTATCGGCCTTTGCTGTTGATGCTGTTTAGGCAGAAATTCTATTTTGTTTCCTTCTTTAGGAATTTACAATATGGAATGTGATTGCACTTGTTAGTTTCAATTGTATTGAGCTCTGAAGCCATTTTTTTCAAAACGAAATGTACCTACCATCAAAACCGTATGTCGTAAATGCTTCCTACAAACGTTAGATTTATATTTTTAAAACAGTTATGACTGTTTAAACTGTTTTTCGGAAGGCCACTTGTATGCGGGTTTGCAAAAACTTCAACCGATATTGCCCATTTTCAATATAAGTATATACACTCAAAAAATTTTTACATTTACTGATTGTAGGTTGTTCAAAAGTTTTCATTTAAGTTAAAAATTAATGAAAAACTAGTAGTTATATAAATAATTATACTTTTTAACATTTTATACATGTTGTTTAAAAAATAATAAATTGTTTTTTGGAATCAAGACTGAGCTTTGAAATTAAAGGTAAAAGTCTCAATTCCACAATTGCTTTCTTTATGTATGAATGTATGTATGTATGTATTTGCACCGTGCCCCTTCAAAGATTATTTAAGCAGATGAATCATTTTGGTTATTCCAAAACTACGGTGGCGCGTCATAATGTCCATTAATTTTATGACACCTGCAACATAGGTCTTTGGGGTTAAATATACACCTTAGGCGGTGGAAGTCCTGCAATACCGTAAATGTAATGCAAATGAGGTATCGGGCAATATCTTTAAGTATATATCAATATAATATTTTTACAACAATTTGTAATAAAAACAAACTAAAAATAAATTCCAAATATAAAATTTTTATTTTACTATAAATTGAATGAAAAACAGTAGTTTTTAATGATTTGGTATGTAAAATTTTGTCAGCAAAAATTACTGAAAAAATCAGTATTTTTTAATAATTTTGTATGTAAAAATTGGTTGGTAAAAATAACTGAAAAAACATTTCTTTTACACATTTTGTAATTTGGTTTTTGTTAGTTAAAATAAAGAAAAAACATTTTTTTCTACATAATTTATAGCAGTTATAAAAACAACATTCCAAAATAATAATTTAAAATGTTTGTAGTCCGTTTTTTAATGAAATTTCATTTGTTTTAAATTACTTTTCAGTTGAATTTACCTACATATTCTTTTGAGTGTATATATACATATATATTTAAGTCAAATTATAAATGGACAAATTATTAAGTAATATATGAAAAAACTACTGAAAATTACCAAAAATTTTATAATTTTTGCTGGGTAGTTATTATCTTCTATATATATACCAAGTAAGAAGTTATAGTCGGGCGAGGCCGACCATATAATACCTTACACCTGTATACGAATAAAATGTGATTTAGATTTAATAAAGCAGCATAGTTGAATTGTACCTTGCCTCAGATATAC
The DNA here is from genome assembly GCF_022045245.1 of Lucilia cuprina. Classification (NCBI taxonomy): domain Eukaryota; kingdom Metazoa; phylum Arthropoda; class Insecta; order Diptera; family Calliphoridae; genus Lucilia; species Lucilia cuprina. The sequence goes on along the minus strand of NC_060952.1, from coordinate 44,967,701 downwards.
TAAAGCCATTTACTGTTTAATAAAACTATGGATATTAAATTAAAATTGTGATGGAGGCTTTTTAGGCCCTTTAATTATAAAGTTCATCAGGGTCATCAAGACTAGTATAGAACGTGGTTTTGCAGCTTTTTGTCGAGATACGAGTATATTAAACATAATTATGAACTTAAAAGCCCTATTTGGCGGATTCAGTTCTATGGGCCTAGGAGAAATAATGGACCGATGTTAACTATTTTCAATAGGCTTAATCTACAGTACTATAAAAGATCATGTCCCAAGTTTCATTGAATTATCTCTAAAGTTGTAAATCTTAACCATTTTCAATAAGGTTCGTCCCTGGGACAATAAAATATCCCATTTAGACTACTAAACGGCTGAACCGATTTTCTTAAAATTTTCACAGCGTATTCCTGTATGTCTAGAATAGTTAACAGGCTGCTTTTTATTTTAAAATTTCAAGTAGGCAGTTAGAATCTTCAAATTTTCATGAATAACTTTAACATCCATGTAAACAATTTGGGTAATAAATTGGCGAACTACCCATGAGAGGAGCGGCACCTCCCATATTAAACACAAAAATGCGTTTTTCTTGAGATAATATTAGAGTCCTCAAATTTTGTAGGAGCCACTTTAGTGTCAATATGATTATTTAGGTTAAAAATGGGCGGACTAGCGTTAGGGAACGTGGCAACTCCCATATAAATTAAATACAACAAGTAAGAGTTCTATATTCGGCTGTGCCGAATCTTATATACCCTTCACCATGATGTGTTTAAAGCCTTTTGTACCTTTTGAAGAACGAAAAAGTACCAAAAAGTCCCCATCTATGGGTCCTCAGTTAATCCGGGCCATACAAACTTAATTACATGTTCCTAGGTTCAATATTGTAGAAATTGTAAAAAGTACCTTTTGAAGAACGAAAAAGTACCAAGAAGTCCCCTTTTACTGGTTCTCACTTAATCCGGGATATACGAACTTAATAACATGTTTCTAGGTTCAATATTATAGAAATTTCAAAAAGTACCTTTTGAAGAATGAAAAAGTACCAAAAAGTACCTTTCATGGGTCCTCACTTAATCCTGGCCATACATACTTAATTACATGTTTCTAGGTTTAATATCGTAGAAATTGCAAAAAGTACCTTTTGAAAAACGAAAAAGTACCAAAAAGTCCCCTTTTATGGGTCCTTACTTAATCCGGGCCATACATACATAATTACATGTTTCTAGGTTTAATATCGTAGAAATTGCAAAAAGTACCTTTTGAAAAACGAAAAAGTACCAAAAAGTCCCCTTGTATGGGTCCTCACTTAATCCGGGCCATACATACTTAATTACATGTTTCTAGGTTCAATATTGTAGAAATTGCAAAAAGTACCTTTTGAAGAACGAAAAAGTACCAAAAAGTCCCCTTTTATGGGTCCTCACTTAATCCGGGCCATACATACTTAATTACATGTTTCTAGGTTCAATATTGTAGAAATTGCAAAAAGTACCTTTTGAACAACGAAAAAATACCAAAAAGTCCCCTTTTATGGGTCCTCACTAATCCGGGCCATACATACTTAATTACATGTTTCTAGGTTCAATATTGTAGAAATTGCAAAAAGTACCTTTTGAAAAACGAAAAAGTACCAAAAAGTCCCCTTGTATGGGTCCTCACTTTATCCGGGCCATACATACTTAATTACATGTTTCTAGGTTCAATATTGTAGAAATTGCAAAAAGTACCTTTTGAAAAACGAAAAAGTACCAATAAGTCCCCTTGTATGGGTCCTCACTTAATCCGGGCCATACATACTTAATTACATGTTTCTAGGTTCAATATTGTAGAAATTGCAAAAAGTACCTTTTGAAGAACGAAAAAGTACCAAAAAGTCCCCTTTTATGGGTCCTCACTTAATCCGGGCCATACATACTTAATTACATGTTTCTAGGTTCAATATTATAGAAATTGCAAAAAGTACCTTTTGAACAACGAAAAAGTCCCCTTTTATGGGTCCTCACTTAATCCGGGCCATACATACTTAATTACATGTTTCTAGGTTCAATATTGTAGAAATTGCAAAAAGTACCTTTTGAAAAACGAAAAAGTACCAAAAACTCCCCTTGTTTGGGTCCTCACTTAATCCGGGCCATGCATACTTAATTTCATGTTTCTAGGTTCAATATTATAGAAATTTCAAAAAATACCTTTTGAAGAACGAAAAAGTACCAGAAAGTCCCCTTTTATAGGTTCTCACTTAATCCAGGCTTTACATTCTTAATTTCATATTTCTAGCCAATAACAAAACATTAGTGCTGCTCTCGCTCTGCTAATCTTGCTTTGCTGCTCTTGCTCTGCTTTGCTTTTATAAACAAATTACAATAACAATATTTACCGTATTGTTATGTATTTTGTTTTTTGCAGTTTCTGTCTGAGCATGAATAAAAAATCTAAATTTTATATGAAATTTTCAGAGGTTGTCTCGGTTTTTTGCTCATATCTCCGTTATTTATGGACCGATTTTGCTGATAGAATTATGGAAGATTCGGATCTCGCAGATATCTGGGGTCTTCTAAAAACTGATTTCAACAAACATACAGACAGACAGACAGACGGACAGACAGACAGACGGACATGGCTTAATCATCTCCGCTACCTATAAGGATCCAGAATATATACTTTATAGGGTCGGAAAATTATATTATAGAAATTGCAAACGGAATGACAAACTTATATATACCCTTCTCACGAAGGTGAAGGGTATAAAAATTCGTTTATCTTGGAAACTGTTACAATTAAAATCTTTGAAATTTTGCACGAATAATTTTAACATTCATGTTAACATTTTGTATATTAAATTTTCGGACTACTATGGGGGCTCCAATCCCCCAGAGAAAAATTCGTATATCTAAAAATCTATTAGAGCAAGAATTTTTAAATTTAGCTTGAATAATTTTGACGTTCATCTGAACATTTAGAGTATAACGAGCCTACTTTTAATGGGGACTTGACATCTCACTAATGAATAAAATACAAAATATTGTTTTTCTAGGAAAACATAGAATTAGATTCATCAAATTTTTCATAAATTACTTCAATATTCATTTGAACATTTTGGAGGAAAAAGGGCGGACTTTCATCTGGGGAGCTTGAAGCCCCCACATAAATTAAATAGAAAAAATCTTATACATATCTAAAAAATTTCGTATGTCTTGAAAACTGTTAGATAAGTCAAAATTTTCATAAATAAATAGAAATGTTTGAATATTAAAAGTTACCACTTTTTTGCTCCGATTTTCTTAAAATTCAATTTATTTTAACTAGGTAAAGGCGTGCATGTGCACCAAATTTTATTTTTCAACGATGTCTATTTATTGTTTGGGGACAATGTACTGTGTGGCGCTTATTTTAAATAGGTTCGTTGGCTACCCTTTTTTCCATCTATAGTACTAAATTTAAAAAGACAAAAAAAGATCTGTATTATCAAGAAAATGGGTTTTTTAATAATATATCAAAGTAATATAAGCGTTATAGTGATTTTCGAAAGAGTACTTTTTACGGGACTTATGTTATTTATGTGCCGAACTCTCCGTTAAACTAACTTTTTCAATTTTTTAAATAAAACCTATTTTTTGGCACATTTTACATGTGATTTAAAACTACTTATACTCATAGATATTATTTGATCACAATTGCAATGTAATAAACATATTTATAAAAGTTCAAACTTTATTATTTTTTCAGAATAAATTTTAGCATCCTTGCTTTTCCCATTTGCACTATACAGTGCATCCAACAGAAGTTCGCATGTATTTGATCGTCTTAGAATATTATAAGAACCAAGAATATATGTACGTATGAACTTTTGTGAGTCTACGACTATGACAAAATGAATTTTCCCCAATATTGGTGGATATAAAAAGTGATAATGTATTCATAACTTAGTGTTTATGTTATCCGAAAAAAACTCTGACATTATCATAGCTATGCTTTTAGATAGTAAAGAGTTAAAATGCGTACTTGGCCTTTTTTAAAATGTCTTAAGAAAAGCTTAAAAATTACATGTAATATTTTAAAAATTCATTCCTCTAAACATTTTATATAATACAATGTTCTCACTTGAGTTTTATTAAAAAAATAAAACTCAAGAATAACTTTTAATTTTTAATTAAATATAAAAATAAAAAATAATCGTTATGATTTGAACAAACAATAAAAGTTAAGAAAATAATTATTTTCTGAGTAATATATAAAACTCAAACAATAATAATTAAAATTAAGTTTAAAAAACTTAAAAAATAATATTATAATTTTAACCGATATACACACCATCAAAAAATATGGGGGTATATTGTTTCTGACTTTAACTCTAAGTACTGCCTCAAAAGTACGGATACAGCAATAAACTTGAAGCAAATATGTTTCATACAATCCAAAATATATCCACCACATTTTTTGAGGATCAGTTCATAATTGATCAAATTAAGGTCTCTTCCAAGAAACTGCTTAAACGGTTTTACAAGACAAAATCTCACTGTTAAATTTTATGAGGATTGGTACATTATTGACTCTACCCCCTATTTAAGGACCCCAAAAAACGACTTTACTGTATTAAAAATACGAGCACAGCGAAGAAATTCCATACAAATATGTTTCATAAAAGCCAAAATCTCTCATATTATCTGAGTATCGATATCGAGGTCCCCTCCGCAAGTTTTATAGCAACAAAAAATATCTCTAAAGATCATATTTCGAAAATCACTCGGATGTCTATATTAATTTCGAATAGTAAAGTTCAGTATATATCAAATAAATGAGAAGACCTTCCAAAATTTCCTTTAAATTTACGCATAAAATTTGATGAGAAGATTCGGCATAGCCGAATATAACACCTTTACTTTTTTATTTAACTTTATAAAAATCAAAAACTTTTATAAATAAATTAAATAATGGAAATGACTAATATGTTGTTACGCCCTTTTGAATATCATGTTAATAAAATCGGAATCTTCACCCATGGAGTTCTAAAAATTTACGGTACATGAATTTTGATGCAGTGGACCACTTTCAATCCAAAGGTCAATTTTGAATTGTTTGGTTGTTACGCCTTTTTGCAATTTTGGTGACGATATGTACATTGTACATGTGTAAAAAATATATTTAATTAGGAATATTCAAGAAATTTTGAATATGTAATTTAAACTCATTATCAAGCTTTGGATGGGCATCCGTTAAAAAATAACAAACCTATAATATTTACATATATTTAAAATTATTTCCGTATTTATTGTCAGAGGAAAATTTTGAAAAAAATTAAAAAACTTGAGATATTTTTATTAGATCATTTATTATATTAGAGCCTACATTTAATACTTTGTTTAATTAAACATAGATTAGCTTAAATAAATATGTACAAATAATAAAAAAGAGTAATAATGAAGTAAACGAAAAGCTGGCGATATAGCAAAAAAGCTTCAAAATTAAATATTGATTAGTCTAATTGAACCCTCATGAAATTAACACCTCGAACTATGGAATATCAAAATGGTTGGAAGAGTGAGTGAAAATATGTTTTCACTTCAATATACATATCTTGTCTGGAGATATGTATGTATGTACATTAGAAATGCTAATATATACTCATATGTGATAATGTGAGTGTGTTTATTAGTGTTCTGAATAGTATTTACGTTTCTTTTTAGGAACTTGATCACAAAAAATCAAGCATTTAATAAATTTCATCTCTTAGATACCGATACGCTATAGGATTTTGACACAGTTTGAAAGTGAAGAAAAAAAAACAAATGCCGAAAAATAAACTGTTTATACAAATTGTTAAAATATCAATATTGTTATTGCGATATTGGATATAGAATATCTTTTGCTCAAGTAATATCGAGTTCACTTTTATGAATTTATGTCTGTCTAACCGCCAATTTGTCTATTCGTCTGTCCCTTAGTCTGCCTGTCTCTATGTACTTAGATGTTTATGTAAAACAAATGAGTTGCGTGTGTAGCAGATATCGACAAATATTTAAACCCAGTTATAGCAACAATTGAACTGGAAAATCAGTGCAATCAATTAGCATTAATTATGAAATGTTCAAAAATTATTTTACACTTGTACATGAAATTTCTATCGATTTTTATTTGTGTATCTGTGTGAGTTTTTTGAATTAAATGAAAACAAAATAAAAGAAAAAAACAACTACGATAACAACAGCAGCAAAGTAAAGTTAAAAAATGACTGAATATCTAAAGATAACATTAACACACTATATATGTATGTAGATACATATATACACTCATATTCATACGTTGAGATACACTGTATGTATCTGTAAAATAATATCGACGATATCGTCATACAAAAAATGTGTTAATAGTAAGAGTAAATTTTTAAAATTAACTAAACCAAATAATAAAAAAATAGTAGTTAAGTCTGTATATCAAATAAATACACATTCTATTTTACCTGGCTTTTGAGAATCTAACCATCAAGAAAACTGTACATCTTTAAAAATTTACAAAAAATATATATATAATAAAAACATATACTATTGAAATAAAACACACTATTTTGCTTTCATAATTCATATTTTTAGCTGCAGGATATACATTTATTTCAGGCAAATATTTAGCATTTTAGGTCTATTGCCTTGCGACAGACAGTCATCCGTTTGTTCAAAAACAATTTATTAAAATTATAATGGGAAAATCTATATTAGTTCAGGTACCAACTTAAATCAAGGTGAATTTGTTACCTTTTATTTTTATTATGTAATACCTATGTACAAAATAGATTTATACATATATATGTCCTTGAGAAATTCTTAAAATTTTTCTTAAAAATAGAATTCAACTTCATTAGTTTCTGTTAGAATATAAAAAATAAAATTTTTCGGAACAAATAATTTTTATATTAAGTCCAATATAATGTAAAAAATTTGTTTTAAATTGTTTATTATCAGAGCGAATTTATGTACATATGTATGTATATGTCAATGAATATTTAGTCAATTACTCAAAATAATTTTCAATATTTTTCTTTTTTAAAGTAATATAAATTGATATTTTCGTTTTACATAGTTTTAGTAAATTTGTATGTCTTACACACTATAGTGAGAAGAGTTTATTTTCATTGAATTGTGTTCTAAGTTAACTATGTGTGCACGTTATAGGTCATATGATGATTTTTAGTGCATAAATAATGTAATAATTAAATAATTTATAATATGTATTATGTACAATTTGGCTTTGTAAAATTTTGACTTCAGGAAGCTATTAGCCTTAGACGGAAAAAGATAATTCAACAAAGTTTTTTCTATATTATTAATTAAGGCATGATATAACCATAGAAAGGTAGAATCATTAGGGAGAGTTGTCAATTTTCTGCCCTTGTTATGTCAAACAAAAATGAACTAAAAAGAGAAAACTTCAAAATCTTCAAATGAAAAAGCACGAAAAATACCATGAAATGATTCTTGAACGGCACTTGCAAACAGCATTCTACACTTTTGCATCCTGTTCTTGATTTTTATTGGTTTTACAATACTTTTTTTGTTCAAAATATTAAATTTTATTTTATTCACAAAAAAATGTTCAATAATTTTTTTTTATGTTTCTTTTATATTTTTTAAATTCCTTTTTTGTGACAATTCAATGCATATAAAATTGAGAACGTACTTTTTTACTGATTCTACCATGATAAAAATATGAAGGTAGTGTCATTACGCTCTCACAAAAATTTTTTTTGAAGTTTGCTGGTATTTTCTGAAATTTGTTTTTTGTAAAAATAAAAAAGTCGTTGCCACATACATTAAAGGGGAAACAATTTTAAGGCTTTTGTATTTTTTATGTGTAATTTATAGATATTAAATTAGTGTATAAGATTTTCTCATTCCATTTGTAACACATGGAATGATTCATCTAAAACACACAATATAAATTGGCAATTTCGTGTCAAGTGACCCAACTTTTAAAATCGATATCTTCCGATTTGGATGCAATTTGCACCAAGGTTAGTACTATTGAATAGTAGGACACATATTCTCAGCTCTATCGGTCAAGAACTGCCGGTCTTCGCGGGGGTCAAAGTTGGACATTTTGGTCATACAGAGTTTTATTCAAATGAGTGTAACTTATCAACTATTGGTGCGCAGATGAAAGCTTATACAATTTCCTTTAAGGGCTTATAGTCCCATAATAGACAGTTCTTGGCCGTTAGAGCTAATAGAGATAGTACTAACCATGGTGCAAATTTCATCCAAATCGATTTTTTGAGTTGGGTCACTTGACACAAAATTGCCCTATGTATACAACTTGAAACCGTTGTTTTCAGGCCAGTGTACTGTGATTAGGGGCTAAATTATATATTTAAGTGATGCGGCTTAGCGGCTTAAATCGATAAATGTGTTGGCATGTTGGTTGCTGGCCCTTAAAACTGGTAATTACTAGTGCTTAGTCTCTTGTAGCTTTCAATGTGTACAAAATGGTGGCCTTGGCAATGTATATCGTAAATTTTTAGCGCTAGCTTTTTTTAATATTATTTTGATTTAATTTTTTATTTTTTAAAAAAAATCTGTTAGAAATTATTTTTTATTTGACTTTTCAATAAACAAAATATGTAGTATTTTTGGAATGAGTATGGTAGCTCGATTTTATAAAATATTTTTACCATGGATTCTACCTTATTATTGTTTTATTGTGAATTAAGGCATATAAAATCGATTATTAATTCATTGTCAAAAATGAAATTTTGAAAATTCAAAATTGTTTATAAAAGACTAAAGGTTGAACCCACCAAAATCGAAAAAGTTTTATGATTGATCTACAAAACTAATTGTCCAATTAAAATAAATTGTAGGGATTTAAATATCTAATTTAATTCCAATAAATATGTAGATTTATTTTGCACGCATATTATAAAAATTAAGGTGATTCTAAAGAATACTCAAGACAAAAATTTTATTTTAATTGGTCAATTAGTTTCGTATATATAACAATTAAAAATTATTTGAATTTGTTGAGTTCAATCTTTACTACAATTAACATAAGTTTACTTGAATAAATCATATGCAATTAATTACCAAAATCGGTCCATATTTGTGAATGTTACAGGAGCCGAAAGATATTTAACATTCAAATTTATGAAGAATGACATATTTTTTAAGATCAGAGAGGATACAAGAATATATATAATTCAAAAATAAAAGATATAATTCAAATATACTTTCGGTTATAAATAGGTTTTAAAAATATATCTAACTAGTTTTTGAAAATTTTATAGAAAATATTAGACTTAAAGAATTCCCTTAATTTGAAATCCATTAAATTGAACATTAGAGAACAGCAAAAATGGAAAATATTTGTATTTTGTTTTTAATTTCAAACGCTCAACGGGATCATGCAGAACTTTTGAAAAAAATGGAAAGGTGGAAATGAAAAGGTGCAGAAAATATTTTATAGTTTTACAAAAAAACAATAAACCAAACGATATTATAAATATATCGAAACGATATCACTTAGGTGATAAAAACTATTATAAGTGTTTGTCGTTCTCGTATCAAGAACGATAGTATTTACGAGTTAAATTGTATCTTTACTTATAATATCGTTTTTCCATAAAATTATAATATCGTTTTCCAAAAATATAGATAGTGAAATGGCATTTTTCCAGTTTTTTTCTGTATGCTCTTTTGTTCTCAAAATTACATTCTTAAGGATATTTAACTAAATATTTCTATAAAGTAAAATAACAAAAGCCTGAAAAAAGAAAGATTGCATACATACATTCATAGAATCATATATTTCATACAATCTGCGTTGTCATGCAAATACTTGAAACTTTTTAAAAATAACATGTACATATGTCAACTTACCACCAAATTTAAATATCAAAATTCATGTATTTATTTTAGTTTTATATTTTTTATCTAAGTTAAATTTATTTTTTTTTTAAATTTTCTTAACAGCATTTCTTGAAAATTTTGTATAATGTGAAATAATTTAATTGTTTTACTTTTTAAATATTTTTCAAATGTTGTTTTTTTATTGGAAATTAAATATATAAAAACGATATTATAATAATACAGTTTTCAATTATATAGTATGTTATCATAATCGCCCTAAAAAGGTCATATCGTTCTTTGGTTTATTGGGAACCTTAAATTCAAAAAATTTTCTTTCTTTTTGATCCATAAGAAATGTCTCACTTTTTAGATTTACTTACAATAAAACGCCTTAAAACGGCACAGAGAACTTATGCTCACATATATTTCTAAAAATTCTGATTTTTTTTAAATATTTTTAAAATTTATTTTTAAAATATATGAAATAAATGTGTCAAACTTTGTTGTTTGAAATTTGTTTTTTTGAGCGCCTAATGGCTTTATGTTTTCATATTTTCGGTTTCCCTGGTTTTAATAGTTTAAGTTATCAAGTAAATATTAGGTTTTTATTCCCTGTAATAGGCATTGTTTTGGTTCATATTTCTTTACTTAAAAATATATTAATTTATTTTTTGGACAATTATCCCTTAGGTATATTTGAACTAAGCTAAAAACATCCTAAATTGGAAAAATCTGATTTTTTCGGGCTGTAAATATGTAAAAAACCGGGATATTCGAAAAATTCATTAAATTTTTTTGTGTATTTTTTATGTTTGCAAAATATATATTTTACAACATAAAAAAAAGTCAAGAGAAAAATCTGTTACATACGATGTGTCACTTACGATATTTAAAAATGTTCATTATAAAATTATATTAATATTTTTTAATTAAAAATTATGGATTACTAATAAAAAATATGTCCCATAGTTTAAGAAATTAAAACAAAAAATATACACCTACAGAATTCGCACTTCCGTTTTTTGTCACGTATGATATCGCCATATTTTAATCCATATTTTGTAAAACCTTGAATTCAAAAAAAGAATCATTGTATGGAATGATTCTTTTTGCAAATACATATAGTATTCTTTAAATGGAAATAATGACTAAATTGTTTTCCAAGTACTCCTGATTTTACAAAATCTTTACCAATCTGAAGGCGTGCGAATGTCACAATCGTATGGAATTACCCATATGTAAATGTTTGTATGTATAATATAAAAACGTTCATTAGCAATGCAAAAAAATTAAATTAAGTTTAATATAATTATGACAATAAAAACATTGTGTACATTAAATTTGATATCATCTTGACAACAAGTTAATGACCAAATTGATGACCTGTAACTATATAAACAGGAACTCCCTTAAAAGACCTTAAAATGTGGCTAATATGTAAGCTGTATTAAAATATCATTTGCATATGAATTCATACACTAAATAAGTGCAAGTTTGTATAATTTTTCTCCAACAAATAGAACAATAGTTAATATGTATACTAATATTTAATATAAAGTTTAGTATAGCATTATCCTGTATATGTATGAACACATATTTTGATGCATTTTCATCTTTTGCACTCGCTCTCTTAATCTCAATAAATAACAATAAGAGCAGAACAAAAATAACAAAAAAACATTTCAATACTTCAACATCGTAGTCAACAACTTTTTAAACTGGCTTGATTAATGAGGCTTTAAATTACGCCACTTTGATTTTCATTCTTTAAATATGCCAAAGGACTAACAATAAAACTAAGTGAACAACAACAAAAACACTACAATGAATATGATGTATGTTTGCATGTATAAGTGTACGAATAAGTATAAGAATTTACACGACTATGAAACGGCGAAAAGGATTCATTGACATCACGTTGTGTGTATACAAAAAAACTCAACCTGAAATGGAATAGAAAATAATAAAACAGAATAGATAAATATGATAATGAAAGTTTAATGGCTGAATTAAAATGAGCAAAAAATAAAGCATTCGAGAACAACAAAATAAATACCTAAAAACACCAACAATCAAATACTACGTTGCGAAAATCTACACACAAACACAATGTTTAACAGCAAGGAAAAAATACACAAAAAGTTCTGAATTGTCCTTCGTCTCTTTTTTGTGTTTCATGGAACACAACAAAGAGACGAAACAGAATTTCATTAAACTTTGTGCAGACAGAACTGGCACAAGGAAAGAATGAGAAAACTTGTGAAGGGTTTTAAGGGATGAGAGTATGTGTATTTCAACCACAAATGTTTACATTTCCTAAACAATAACGGTTTTCGGATTAAGCAAGTATTTAACCAATTTAACGCAATGATTTTCTCTTTAATATACCGTTTAAAAACGAATGATTAATTCGTAAAACTAAATTTCAATGCTGATACGTTCAAAATGTATTTACAACCCAGCAATAAAAAATAATAACATGTATGACCACTTTAAAAGTACGAAACTTGATTTATTTTTCAGTGGGCATGCATATTTTACTAAATATTTGATTGATATGAACACAAGATTTGTTTTTCAACACTTAACTCATTCCAAATCTTACACTCTCACAAAACCCGGCTAAACAATGGATAAAAAAATTGAGAAAACAGGGCACAAAAAATTGATGGAGTCAAGAATAAAAGTAAACAATGCAATACAAAAAAAAAAAACAAGTGATGACAACTGTTTTATATAGCCACTGTCTGTTCTAAAATAAACAATATTTCATGTACCGTTACTTGAATTTTTAAAACGTTATTTTCAAATTTATTTGTTAATGTTAAAATTATCCCATTTTACGTTAAAATAAATCATATATATCTTGAAATAATTGAAACATCTGACAAAAAACACAAATGTACAAACATTATGAAATAATAAATCTAAAAACATTTAATATATTCAAAAATATCTAAATAGGCTATTACAATCATTATATCCTTTTGGAGAATAAACTTTATTTTGGTACCTTTAAGAAAACTGTTTCTGTTTATTGAAACTGCAATATTTATGAATATGAAACTAAAATTTTGCTTTTTGAAAGGGAAGATTAAATTACGTTCAGACTTATCAAATATTTTATGAAAAAGACGTAACCACTAATTTTTGTAAATTTATTTTTGATTCTGCATGCTTTTTGTAATTGCAAATATTGTCGAAAAAAATAATAAAGACGTTCTGAACTGATGTCGTCAAAGATGTATTATGTTTGTGCAAATAAATATATATTTTAAGAAATCAAAATGTAGATTTTTTAGGGGTCACGTCATATTCGTCAAACATTTGATAGGTGTAAACGTAGCTTTACTCACACTAGGTACTATTAGAAAACATATAGTTCTTGAGCAAATTGTTGCAGATTTGTATTGTTTGCGTTTTCAAATTTAAACAGACTATTTCGAAAATATTGTCCTTGAAAAATTTTAAATTTAAGTTTAATAATAAACTAAATAACACTGTTAAAACCTGTAAGATTATTATACCCTATTAGTGGGGAGGGTATATTGAGTTTGTGCTGACGTTTGTAACATACAAAAATATTCGTCCTATACCCACCTTAAAGTATACCAATCGGCTTAGAATCGTTTCTTGAGTCCATTTAGCTATGTACATCCCCCTTGTTGGCTGGCTGTATGGTACACTGACTGGTGTAGGGTATCATATGGTCGACTATGCCCGACTATACATTCATTTTTGTTTTTTCTCCATTCGAGAAAATCACAGAAACGCGGCACTGTAAATATATTTGCCGATTCTTCTAACATTTTATAAAAAACAGGTTCTATAGAAAATATTTCTGTCGATTTTTTGCTATATAAGCTTCATTCAGACAATTATGACCGTTAACGTTAATTTCTGGTGTGGTCCTTATGTGGGGATTAGGGATAATTATGGACGTATCTTTATAAAATTTGACGCCGATATGATGATTCCTATAAAATATGTACATGTCGTATTTCACCGCTAGAGATACTTCTTTTAGACAGTTATGAGCTTTTAAGTCATTTTCTGAGGGGAGTAGTGTCAATAATGGAACTTATAAAAATTGTGCTGATATTTGTAACGCACAATAATATTGGTCCTTTACCCACCTTTAAGTATTCCAATCGGCTCAGAATCATTTTCTGGACCGATTTAGCTATGTCCGTCCATCTAAATCTTTTAATCAAACTGCAGGTCGCAATTTTGAAGATGGTTCAATGAAATTTGGTACGTCCTAGCCCCATACAACTGAACCCCCGAATAGGGCTTGTAAACCTTATAATCAAACTATAAATCGCAATTTTATATATAATTCAAAGAAATTTAGCACATGATATTTTATGGTAACGTAAAAGAAGTCTATTGAAAATGGTTATTATCGATCCATTATTTCATATATCCCCCATACAACTAAACCCGCGGAATAGAGTTCATAATTATGGTTAATATACTCGTATCTCGACAAAAAGCTGCAAAACCAAGTCCTGATGAATCTCCTTAATAAATAATAATTAATTATAGGGTATCATTTGTCCCTAGCCCCTATAAAAAGCCCTTTTAAAAATTTTACTTAAATATCCCAAATTTTACTTAAATAAATGGCTTAAGTATATCTGAGGCAAGGTATAATTCAACTTACATACAACTTCTTTCTTGTCTTACTTTTTTAATTTTTTAGTACTTTAGGTACTAAAACTAGTGATTCTAAATTTGCTTCTTTTGATCCATGTATAAATATTTATATTAAAAGCGCGTGTAATCAGTCAGTTTAAAATATAGCTATAGTAGCATCTTTGTATCCACACACCAACTACATTTTTATTTAAGCAATGAGAGTGCCCTGAAATGGCCAAGAGAGAGCGCAACTTTAAGCTGATGTTGTTGTCGTTGCTGTTTATTCTTTATTTAAGTTTGTCTGCAAAAGACCGCTTGTTGTTGGTCTAGTAGCTGTATTACAAATTCAGTTTGCTGCTGGCAAATGGCTGTATTTCAGTTGGTTCTTTTGAGGGTTACCATTATGTCTGTCCGTTTGCCTGTCTGCTTGACAGAGTTTTTGCCTGAGACAACTTAAGGTCGCAAGAGTGTTGAGCGAGCATTTAAGGTTTTTTCACACGTTGGTCATATTGCAATAATTCAGTTTAGTATTTGTCGTTGAGCGAACAAGTAATGAAATTAAGAACACGGAGATCAGGAAAGAGCGAACAAACCGTTCCAGCAGCCACGTACTACAAAGTAGCAGCCCAAACAAATTTAAACCACCACTTTTAAGTAGGAGTTGAATCAATGAAGTAACAAGCAGTGAACAATTTTCAGTTATCTGCCGTCGCTAACAGTACTTAAAAGATGTATATATTTTTTAAATTAATTTGCTTGTAAAAGTTTTAAGAAGGAATAAATCCTTATTTCATACAAATCAGTTTTAATAATTGAAGTGGACGCTGCTACTGAAAACAAATAACGAAATTTTTAATTAAATACAATTAAAAAAGTGATTAAAATAATATTTTTAAATTTAAAAAAGAAACACAAAGTATAATGGAAATTTATAAACAAAATTGAGTGTTTAAATAGAAAAATCTTTAAAAGATTTTTGTGGCGAGTTTTGGTGAAGGTGAGTTTTCAATGTGAAATATTTAGTTTTTAGTATTTTTCTAATTTTAAACAATTTCCATGTAACTTTGTTTGTATATTTTGTATTGTATGTGTCTATGTTTTTATATCTCTGTAAAGTTTTTGAGCGCATGATCTGAAAAATCCTTTTTTTTTCAAAATTCATAATGGTGTCCCCATATTTATTTTCGTTGGAGGTTTAAGTGTTGTTCCTGTTGTTGTTGTTGCATTTAGCTATTTCTTGATTATTATTGCTGTCTCGTCTCATTGTCGTCTGTACTCGTTTTGCGGAAGCAGCAACATACACACAGTGTTGTAATCAGGGATGCCATCAACATTTTAACTGTTTTTTTTTATTTGAACCAAATTGTACTAAAAAAATAAGAATGTTTTAATTAAATAAGTGTCAAAATTTGTTATATTATGGGATTGTGTGGCTAAAAACGCCAATGGAAAATACGGTTGCCTATTTTTTATAAAACCTATACTATTACAAGCTTATTCTGATTTTTTTAACAAGCGAGTTAGATATAAAAATCTACGTACATGTAATGTGTTAATTGCTATATTAACTGTAATTGTTTTATATATCGTTTTTTCGATTTCGTATAGAAAGCTTGATTATACTGGATTAGGATTCGTTGTTTTTTAAGTAAATAAGAAAAATATTAATAATTTTGACAATAGTTCGATTGAATTTTGTGACATAAGTCATTGTTGTGACATCAGTCTGTGTTGATTCTAAAATTTAATAGAATTTTTTCTGCTTTTCTGGGGAGTCAGTTCTTAAATACTATTTCAAAAAATTACTTGAACTTCAATAGTACGCTTATATACAAGTATCACAATGAAGTTCGACATAAATACGTTCATACAATCACTAAATATAATTTTATAAGTGTCGGTCCATATTTGAATCTCAGTCCCACTTAAAGCATGTATCTGAAAATTTGTTTTCATCAATGTATTCAACCTATAAAAGCATATATTTTCTAAGATCTGTTTTTGAAACCTACTTAAACTATTTATGTTTAAGGGTCTAGGTTTTTATTTACTATAAAATTTTTTTAACCTAGACACGACAATGCATGTTAAACAGTGTTTATTAACATTGTACAAATTGAAAAAAAAGTAGTTTTCCTGATTTTTTGGTGTATTTCAGACTACCACGTCTGTCCCAGAGGGTTAAATTAGGAGAAATTCAACAAAAATATTTTTAATCATTGTAGGTTATTATATGATCGCCCATGCCCAGCTATATATTCGTACTTTTTTTTTTTTGAATTAATTCGTAAAATTATCAGAAACATATTTTAGAATTTATTTCATATTTATTAAAATATATTTTCATTTTTCCATCTTTGAAGACTGTAGTTAAAATGTGTAAATAAACTAACATTTAAATTTTCCTAGAATTTTCATAATAAAAACAATTATAATTTTCATTTCCAATAATTTCGATGTCATGTAAAACTGCCGCCCAGCCATTTAGGGTTAAACAGCAGACAAACGAAACATTTTCTACGTAATCGTAACTAACATCAAATTTATGACTCCGTATGCTTGATAAAATGTATGTACGTTTGTAGCCGTAAACATTTACGTGGAAATTGTTAGATTTGTATTAAGGTTTTCCTAAAAATGTCTACCTACAAAATTTAAAAACATTAATGTTTCAACCATAAATTAGTTACACTAAAAGGTCTATCTAAAATTAACTCTAAATATTAAATAAAATATCTATTACCTAAAATTAGAACATTAGTATAGAAATAAAATCTTTTTAAGGGCAACTGCTGAGTAGTTTTCTTTATTGGAGGGAAATACGAAAAGAAATTTAAGGGTTTCTCTTTTTCAAAAAGGAAATAAATCCAAATTAATGGGTTTTTATCAGCGAGAACGAGTAGTTTGAGTATTAATGTATATTCATACAATTTAATGTGCAGTTTAATACAAATATGAAAAAAGTTCAGTTGTTATTTTAGAAATGGGTGCGGTTCTTCGTTACTTTTTGAACCGAATAATGAAAAGTCAAAATTTTTAACAGTTGTTTAGTTGAATGTCCTGTATGTGTGTGAAATTGTCTGTACTTTCGTTTGCCACAAATATTAAGGCGCGCTTAAATACAGCGAACGGAATTATTTTAAAAGAAAAACCAAACAATGTAGGACTGGGTACATTCAAAAATACACAGATACAAATCACATGTACACGAATATTCGACAAAATTCGCCATTATCGTATTGCATCTAGATTTTAACAAAGAGTTGGTGATTGATTTTATTAAAATAACACCCAGCCTCGGGCAAGTCATTTAAACAGCAACGAAAACAACAGCCACCAATGCTGCTGCTAGTGCAACAATAACAACAACTTTAAAAAACTTTGCTGGTCAAAACTGAGAGTAATACAAATGTTTTATAGATTTGCAGACAACGCACTTTTTCGTGATTCTTATTAAGGAATGACCTTAACAAAAACAACAACAATAGATTTTTTATGCAACAAACAACAACAAAACTTAATCTGATGCGCCATATTGTACACTAACACACATACATTTATACAAACTCTCATTCTTAAACACATACTCATGTAGATGTCCGTGTCTTGCACTGCATCTGCACAAAATGCAGGGTTGCAAACTCATCTTCCTCCCAAAAGGGGGTTGTTTTTTATTGGCTGTTTTTTATGTTTTATATCGGATTTAATTAAAAACAATGTGTATGCGTGTTTCTGTGTATGTATGCGGTTGTGTGCATGTTTGGATTGTGTGTTTTTATAAATCGGCTTTGATAATTTGACATGCTGTTGAAAGCATTATTGAAACGGTTTAAAAAAGTAAGACAAGTGTTTGGCTCCATTTATTTTTTATATTATAACAACTGGGTCTTTCTTTAAGTTTATTGAATTTATTTTTAAAATTCATTTATTTTAAAAATTAAAGAGATTGCTTGATTATCGAAATATACGCCGAATCCACAAGAACTGTAACTTTTCTTTTCTAATCTAGATTCTGGACTTTGAAGAATCTCAATGATTATAGGAAATTTTAGTTACTTAAATAAATTATGTTTAGTATTTGAGTTACCCTGCGAAAAAATTAAACTTCTTTACACACGCGTGTAAACAATATTATTATTTTTTAACAATTTATAAACTTTACGTTCGGATTTATAACCTGAAAATAAATATTTTTTTAAATGTATAAAAAATTTTTATGAACAAATCTTCTTAAAAAATATTTTATTTAATATTTTTATCTAATCATTTCATTTGATAAATAAATAATTTCGAAATTAATTTTTCTTTAAAGTAATTAAAAAGACCCTACCTACAAAATTAATATGTATGCGTAAATTGAAAATTCTTCCAAACACCTCCATAAAAAGCTTGTGTTTCATAAACAAGAGCAAGAAATACAGAAAACAAAAACTTAATCAATTTTACCGCATTTATTGAATGAATTATACAAATGACACACATTTTCAATCCATAAAATTATCATAATCATATTCAAAATTTTCAAAAACAAAACCAAAAGTCGTAAAATATTAAATGTGGACAAACAAATTAAATGATTTTAAACTTTTAAAATAAAGCTTAAAAATGTTATTGACCTTTAGGTGGGATACGGATGAGAGTTTTGTTCAAGTTTAAAAGCTGGGAGTCACTGCATCGCAGCATTGTATATTCTTATATTTCTTTGTATTATTTTATAAAATAATAATTTTTTTAAATTAAATATAATTTAAAAGTTTCTATTTAATTTTTGCCATGTGGACTCCCTGCTAGGAAGTGAATTAGTTTTCTTTTTTGCCCTTTAAATTAAATTTTTTTATTTTTTACAATTTATCCACAAACAACAAATGATAACACCCACTTAGTACTTGTATTCCGTTGAATAATAAATATTAAAATTTTTATTAAATTTTCTTCTTTATGTAGGGCGTTTTGTAAAACAATATTTCAATAGTTGTATTCATTTAATACCAAAAGGAATTTCTAAAAATTTACTTAAAACATTAAGGGAGAGGAAAAAAGTATTCAGTTAACATTTATTTTCATGCACACAATTTAAATGTTCTTCTAAAACGTGTATTGTTTTATTAATAAAATGGTACAGTACCTGTTTGCAGGATTGGTGCAGGGTTTTAAAAGAAAATAATTGTAGAATATGTGTAAGATAACTGGAAATGCGAGATAACTTTAAAAATTAAATTGGGCTAACCTTTCAATACCCGAGCAACTAACATTAACTTTCCCTAAAATCATTTTAACAAACTGCGACTGTTTTTGTAAATATTCAGTCACACAGACCGAATCACATTATTTGCTTTGTATGTATATCCCCTAGCAACTAAGTATGGATTTGTTAAAAATTGTATCTTTAGATCCTTTTATCAAAAGGCTGAAAATGGATGTAATAATTTAGACGTAAATATATATATAGAGAGATAAAGTTTATGTGGCTCTCTAAACCACTAAGCAACTCATATCCAGATAATAAATGTGCAATAATAAATGTACACTATGTGCTAGGGAGACATGCAATCCGGTTTCATCTCCCATTCAAGAAATTTTGTTGCATTTACAATGAGATGGATACAGAGAATACCCAGTTCTAGCTATCAAGAGGAATAAATTCCTGACAAGAGGAAATCATTTTCAACTTTCTATGCGATTGCCTTGCCCGAGCTTTTAAGAGGTAATAATTCCTGAGAAGATGTCTTACACCCAGAACCTATACCTGAAAATTTGAGTGTCAACGATCCAAAACATATTAAAAAAAAGAGTTACCACCATTGCGATATAGCAAGTAGAGCAGCAGACAGCAATTTACTTTTTTCATAAGCTAGACAATTTCTACTTAACGTTTTATTAAATCTACCCTTATACTACATTTTTAAGTTACAAAAGTCCCTTTTCGCTTTATATTTTCTAGATATTTTCATTTTTATTTCAACTAACATTCTTGCTGAAAAAAACTCAACCAAATAAATAATTTCTATGCATGTTCTGTACGTTTGTAATATTCGGGTAAAAATGTATCCCTAAGGCATGACATGGTTAGTGGAATGACATCTTTATGTGTTATTTATGCAAATCGTATCATTTTTACAGTTTATTTATTCAAAATTACACTGAGAGAAACGAGATTTGAAATGTATTTAGTAATGAAACTGAAACAATGATGCCGCTGATTGCTATACAAAATAAAATGAACTAATTTTATAATTACTTATAGTATTGCAGTTGAAATTATGTACATACAAACATACATATATGATGTATGTATAATAGATTTTGATGAATAAGTATTTTAAAATATTAATTCATAATGAAACTTTTTTAAATATGAGAGATTGTAGAAACAAAAGAGAGAATAAATTTACATGGTAATCGAATAATCCAGTGTTGTTTGTGGGAGTTTGTCTAAAAACTTACATAACCTTTTGTTTTGATATGAAGATTATTAAAACAAATGTGGGGTTTCGCAGACTTTTTTTAGGTAATATTCTTTAAACTATATTGAAAATTATTCGCCTCTCTTTTTAAGCATATGTTTACAAGTCGGCTTTGTATATTACTATTCGAAATTTCTAAAAGTGAAAATAAATTTTGAGTAGCTCTTGAAAACTGGCAACATTAGATTGATAATATTTGTTTTTTCCTCTTTGCTTGTTTTGTATGATTGCAGAACAAATAAAACGCGAAGGAACACATAATTCGTAATTGTTTCATAACAAAAGAACCCAAGACATCACTTAACGTAAACAACAATAGTGGGACAGAATGAATTGTGAAAATAAAAGTTTTACATAAACACAATCGTAGTTGTTTTTGTGATGCAACCTTTACCATAATAAAAGAAGAATGTACGGTAGTAAACTCTAGGTATAAAAAACTTTCCAACAGTTCGACAAAGAGTCAACGCATTCGAAAAATATAATCATTACCATAAACGCCTAACCCCTTAGTAGACTCTTATTTGACTTTCATGGATGTACCTTTTGTAAACTACAGTAAACTCCTCGAAACTAGCTTTCTGACTGTCTCTTTGTAAAATGTTAGGAATGATGATACTTTCTCCTTAAACAAGCACATATTAAAATAAGTGGTAGTAAATGGTATTTTAAATAAGCTAGAATTTAACTTAACTCCTTGATAAATGTTATTTTCCAAAAGGGTCTATACTATCCCACAGTGCAGAATAAGTAAATAAATGTATTACGCGCAAGCGCAACTTAAAACAGTCATGCACACACAATCTGATTCATACGCCTGAAGTTCATACTTGTTTATTATTGGAGTCATACGTAGCACTGGCGCATTGGCAATGTCGGAGTCACTGGCCGTCGCATTTTGTTGATATTTTGTTATTGTTATTGTTGCTGCTGCTGCTGGTTGTTAGTTTGTTTAGTTTTTAAAACGTATGACGAAAAAAAACTTTAAAAAAATCGCGCGCCAACTTTTTTTTAAAATAATTTCAACATCAAAACAAACAAGACAACAAAGGGGAGACGATGATAAAATAGGAAGAACTTTAAAAAATTGTTTAACAGTTTTGCACCAACATAATAAATACACTCATTTCAACATACAAACAATTTTATTGAACTGCCACTCAGCTATACAGTTCTTTGGATTGCAATTTTAAATTGATTTCAATTTGATTTCTTGTCGCTGTTATTGTTTTTGCATAAATGACACACTAACACAACATGACTTTTAAAATACACATCATTTGCAACAATGTATTCAGTTGTTTTTTCTTCCCTTCAATCGTTTAATTTTTTTTTTGTTTTGTTGCAAGTATCTATGTACATACATTTGTTTACCCACGGAGACTACAAGATGAATAAGCAACCTTGACAGTGGAGTTTTGTTCTGTTTTGTTTTTATTAGTTGTTATTGTTGATGATGATTTTTTTCATTCCTTAAACAAAAATGTGTTCTGAATTAACAACAATAATAAAACGGAATACCCATCTAACAACACACTGGCAAAGAGTCAACAAGGAAGAGAATAAGAAATGTATGTATTTATATCATGTCTTGACAGTAGTCTGGTAGACGTTGTGAAAGTTTTGCTATTGAAGGTCATTTCCGGTTGGCGCTGCAAATAGTGAATTTAGTTTATTTGTTAAAGGAAATTGATCTTTATCACAGCTTAAAGTTCTATTACGACTTTTCTTATAATTGGATTGTTTAAGAGGAAAAACTAATTGAGTGATTATTTACATTGTATTGAAATATCTACACAGAGAAAACAGATTCGTTGTGATAACCGAATTTGTTTCCAATCGAATTCAGCCGGTTCTCACAACTATACCAAAATTCGATTGTAATTATTGAAAAATTTTGTTACGATTACTGAATATATTGTGTACACAACTATTTTTGTTTATTATTCGGTAATGTGGATTGAAAATAGTGGTATTTGCAAATGAAATATTATTTATTGAAAACCAATTTGTGGATTTTGTGTATTTTAAAATTTATTTAATTTTATTTAAAATATTTACAAAATATATGAATTTATATAAACGTACAAACCTTTTTGAAATAAAAATACTACTTTTGCCTTTTAGTTTTGATAATTTGGTGGTAAACGCTACGTTTATGTGCCAGGGATTTTGTTCTTCATCCTGTCCAACATGTCTATAAGGTACTACCTTTCACGCCTTTCCACAGCTACAAAATTATTAACACTAATGGAAAAATAACACAAAATAGATTATAAGATATAACATATATTAAACATTACCTTTTTAATACGATTTTTTCACATAAAGTAATTCTCAAACGTTATTCGATTTTTTAAATTATAAATTCATTTTATTTTATTTATTTTTGTATACGTCAACTATTATTACCTCTTAATCGGTTACGAACATCGAATTTAGTTCCTTTAACCTTAATTAAATTTTAAATATTTTTTTCAATTGATAATTGATTGCAGTGCTCAATATATTTTGCTTTCTACTATTTTTCGGTTGCAGTGACTAATGTTTGATGTTCTAACGTTTTAATCGTAAATAAAAGTCGGCTTCATTGACTGAATTCACAAAAAAATTTAATAACCGATACAATTCAGTTCAAATTATTGACATGGAAATTGTTAAAACCGCAATTCGATTGTAATTATGGTTTTTTAGTAAGCAATATAGAAAATTAGTTAATTTTACAGATTTTTAATAACAGCGATACAATTTTAGTTAATTTAACTAAATATTTATCATGGTCACCGATTTCCAATCGATATTTTTTTCTGTGTAAAAACGTTTATACATAGTTCGTGTGAACTTACAACGTTTCAATAGAAAAATTGTAAATTGACGCGGTTATTAGAACACTTTGCCCAAATTGTAAGATCAAACAGCCGTGTAATGTTATAGTATTGTATTGTTATAGTATTGTAAAATTCACATATGTACATATTTTGTTGTTATTAAAAAAATAAATTATTTTAAAAATTAAACAAAAGGTTAAAAAGAGTGTTTAGTCCAATACATTGGAATATGAAGTAAAGCCTTGTCGGCTCTCCAAGCTTTCAGTCAGAATAAAAAACTATATAATAATTCCACCATTGATTATACTTCAGTTATTCCAGGTCTAGATTCTTATGGTTACAAAGTCGTATCTTTGTTATGGGATTAGCACTTATTCGAGCAGTAAACAAAATTTCTATGTATATCGAGTGTTGTTATCCCGTTGTTGTTCCCTAAAATTGTACCAAATACATCAATATTATTTTCCATTCACACTACTGTCAATATTCGTTTATAAAAAAAACTTCTAAAAGCCGCCACATTATTACAGTATCCTACATCGCGAAATTCCAATACAAAGTATTGATGTTCTCTTTTACATTTCTTTTTTTGGTGTATTCTACAATATTTTTCAGCATGAATGGTGAAAAAAATGTTTGTTTACGCGAAAAGGTAAATGATCTGACAGTAGATATGTTTTTTTTTTCCAAAATAAAAAAATAAAACATCACCTTTTGTCTGGTTTATAATAAACAAAAACAATTTTGATTCTAAAAAAGGAATCAAATAAAAGCTTTAAATACTATGTTGCAAAATAATCCTTATACTTATGTATGTGTATGTATATGTGATTGTTTGTTTTACAAAACCAAAAACATTTCTCGTCCAAGGATCAAAGAAAATAAATTTATTTCCTATAAAAAGCAATTATTAAAAGGGTTTAATTTAGTTTAACAATAACAAGAAATACTACATATAGCTATTTTAAGAGAGAACCGATAAGTTTTGATTATGCGCACTTTAAAAATACAGTAAAATAACTTAAGATACATATTAACACTTTAAAATATTTTAATATGTATCTGTTTAAATTTATTTGTTAATTATTATAGTTAATTTTATTTGTTGCTATTATTTTCTATTTACAGATAAACCCTAAAGTAATGGAATTTTACAGGCATAAGTCCGGCTAAAATGTGTGAATTCATTTAATGTTCAGGTAAAGATACGTAATTTAATACAGATTTACAAATCATACATATGTATATGCAGTTAAATTTTAAATTTTCTATTAATACAAACAACTTGATTTTTATAAAGAGGCTGTTAATAAACAACTATAGACGACTACACACATACACATTTCGCCATCACCACCACCATTTAAATCATGACAACGAACAGATTTTGTATCTTTGAAATTGTTCTTCTGAAAAATTCCCTTAGTCATGCTTAAAGTGCAAAAGAGATAGAAAAAGATATGTGAGAGCTTGTGGCATGAAACAATTTCACACATCAATATTCATCTATTTATCCCTTCATCTACTCTACAGAAAAAGGAAAAATGTTTTGCTTTGCTAATAGGTAAGAGAACATTAAAATGTATCTCATGGATAGTTTCCATAAGTTTTAAACAACTACCTAAATACCATTAGATTTGGCTTTATAAGACATAGTTTGTTTGTCATTAAAAAGTTAAAACTAAAGCTAGATTAAACATTTTAAATAGTTTTAAATTTGTAATAGTTAATGTTTATATTCTGCACTTGTCGTTTTGTAAAGCCATTGAAAAAGGGGCGTGTGTTGTTTGTGTTATTACAAATCTGATGATAAGAACTACTTACGTTAGTTAATTTATTTTCTTTATCTTTACATTGTAGTTTTTTGTTTTGTTTAACATTTTAATCTGCTATTTAAATAAGTTAGTCTCAACCAGCTTAAGTGCGTACTATAAATTTCCATCTCTGTAATTTTTTTTTCTTTAAAAAGTGAAAGTTAACTCATTAAGGTTCAAGTTAGAAGTGACATTGTTAAATCCAGACACTAATTAAAATTAAGTAACTGTTTTATTTGGCAGCAATATCTTAAAAATCATAAACAAATTTCATAATTGAATAAAATGTTTTTATTGATAAAATAGACTTATTGTAGTGATTTTTTTATAATTACAACTTAATCAAAAACAAATTGAAACAATAAAGAAAGTATAGTCGAGCTTGGACGACTATATGATACCCTACGTCAGTTATGAATATTAAATGTGGTTTATTTTTCATAATAAAAAATTTATCTTGAAAATTACCTTCATTCCGATTTTCTATATGGGGTATAGGAGCAAATGTAGACCGATCCATATAAAATGGGCTGGATAGATTTGTATATATATGATTTTTATATAATATATATAATATTTTTCTGTGCTAAATTTAATTGCAAAAACAGTAAAATGCGGATATTCAATTCACTTTCTGAAGGGGGCTTTGTGTATGGGGCTAGGGTCAAATAAAGACCGATCTTTTCTTTCCTTCTTTCTTTCTTTCTTTCTTTCTTTCTTTCTTCCTTTCATTTCTTTCGCACTAGTTGTGCGAACTTTCATCAAGATACATTTAAATTATAAGCTCAAAAGTCCTTTTCGGGGGGTTCAGTTGTATGGCGGTTAGGTGAAATAATAAACCGATTTTGTCCTTTGGTCAAAACAAACGTGTGTTCCAAATTTCATCAAATTATCTTGAAAATTGCGATCTGTACTATGATAACAACGTTTACATGGACATGGACGGTCGGACGGACGGACGGACGGACATCGTTAGATCGGTCCAGAAATTGATTTTGAGTCGATCGGTATACTTTAAGGTGGGTACAGTACTAATATTTTAATGCGTTACAAACATCAGCACAAGCGCATAATACCCTTCCCACTATAGTGGAGTAGGGTATAAATAATATTAACGAGTTATCTGGTAGATATGGAAAATTTTGTTATAAAATAATTTTTTATTGAAATTAGAATAATTTGTATACTCTACACCACTTGTAGTATATTATTCACTTTAGAATCCGTTTTAGAGTCGATTTAATAACGTCAGTTCGTCTTGGTATTTACACTAGTTGGGGTAGCAGGGCCCTTAGTAGCTGATAACATTTTTACCTGTAATCAAGAATTATGATTCTCTTGCGACAAATAAAAATTATTGGTTTTTAACATAAATATAATTATCTGAAAGTTGTGGTAATATAATAATCTAAAAGAACGGTTTACAAATGGGGTTCAAGAACTCCTAGTGTTTTGTAACAACATCCTAGGAAATCCGTGAATATGAATGAAAAAAATATCATTAATAAGCAATGGTCCGTGATGTAGGATCCCCTGCTCTATAAAACTAAATCTAAGCGGAAGGTCCACTCTACTGAATTTCGAGGCAAAGCATGTTTGCATTTCATACATTCTTCATGCAACGCGTGTTTTCTGTTTATATTTTAATAATCTCGCCAAAGGTTTTTCATATATATACTCGGTAATAGGTTATATTTCCATAACCACTTACTTCTCAATCACTACTACTTATCGTCTGTATTACTTAGAAGTACTCTAGTAAAGACTTGCTTTATTTTCGGCTTTGTCATTTTGTTTGCACGTTTTAATTAATTGCGTGTTAAGAATTCTGTTTTACAAAAAATAGAACAAAATTAAATTTGTATGTGAAAACTATTATTTAACTGCTATGCAGTGGTGCAGTGAGTAGAAAATTTGACTAACACACCGAAGTCCCTGGTTCGTGTTCCAGGGTCTTTTCATTATTTACAAATAAAACGACTTACTAAACAACTTATTTTTAAAAGAAATTGCAAGTACTTCATCAACTCCCAATTTGTAAGCGAGCGAGGAAGTATTTGCCTCCAATGACATCACCGAGTTAAAATAATGACTTCAAATTCAAGTTTTTCCTGGGTAATGTTCACAAACATATATAACTATTTCTTATTCGGTCAACATTTTCAAATAATTTTATAATATATTTAGTTAATAATAACTAAGTTTCCTTTCATATATTATAGACACGGCCAGCCTGAACCATTTCTAAAATATTTGCTTATCAAACCATTTTATAAAACTATTCAACTGAATCTAAAATTTTATACTAAAACATATTTTTTTCGTTTAACCTTAAGGAAAAACTACCACTTCATGGATGATTACAATAAATTTCAGTTCTGTGAACATTAGCAGAGCAAAGGAAAAAAGGTTTTGCTCTATATTTTCAATCATTATCTGAAACACAAAAAAAAGAATGAACGAACAAAAAAAATAATGAAACGAAACAAAAAGGAAAATGCTTAATAATGTTTTGTGAAAGTCATGTGCCATTTTATTTATTATTTGCAGACGATTCCATTGTCTTTTGCAGTTGTTGTTAGTTGTCATTGTTCGATTTTCAACCCCTCACTGTGATGGTGTGTGTAAAGATATTAACATGTGTTTGTGTGTGTGAACTCAATAAAAAGGCAGTGCAGCTGAGACGTGTACCAATTTCTATAGTGTCCTTTAAAACAACTCATTCTTTAGCAAAAACACTCAAACCTACATAACATATATAATATATGTATATAAATACATACATATGTATGGTATATATGTATTTGCACGAATGTATGTATAGCTGTGATTATCCTTAAACATTTTTAAACTAATCTTTAGTTTGCATTTTCTGTTCTTAGTTAAAGTTATGTTTTTTATAATTTTAGTTTGATTGCTATGTTACAAAATTTAATTTTTTATAGAAACTTATTGTTTGTCATTTGATTTATAAATCGATCACTTTGATTAAACATGGCGCCAACCACTTGAGCCATTATATTTGTAATTGCCGTGTTAAAGTAAGTTACACCTAAATGTTACTCAAAGATTATTTTCTATATTTTCTTTAATATTTTTATTATTTGATGAGGTGTTGTCTTTACATTTGTATTTAGTTAAATTTAAAATAACAGAATTTAATGGGACACAACGGCCCCAAAAATTATTTAATCAAAGTGAGTTAATTAAGAGGGGAAGGTATACCAACAATACAAATACCAGCGCAAGCAGTTTGAATGTTTATTATTCGTAACTGTACATATTTTCTGTTTTATAAAAACTGGACATCAGTTGTTTATAATTCTTCCTAATACCACGGTAACAGCTAGTTGTGATTAAATTGTCGTTTGGCAGTACTTCCCCATTTGAAGACACCATGACTTTAGCCGTGATTGATTTGTTTTTATTAGAATTATAAACTTGGCCGCCAATATCGACCCAGCAACAAATATTATTAGTTCCAACAGTTCGCTTTTTTAAATTAAAACGATAAAATCATATAACTATCTATCATTTATTGACAAAATAAAAGATATTAACTCTTTTATATTTTGCTTAAGTCGGCTTTTTTCTAAACTTTTTGCGTTTTTTTCCAACTTTTACTCAATGAATGTAAGTCAAGAAAAAAACAACAATACTTTTTTATATCCAAAGGCAATCATCAATTAGATAATATTTAATACATGAAATTAAAATAATATTAGTATATAAATAAACATTAAATTAAACATGAGTAACAACTTGTAGTAACAGTTTCACTGTTTAAATATTGCATGAGTATGACGAAAAATAATTGAAAAATACACAAGTATAGACATACAATGGTAGCGAGTTAGTGCTGCTAGTTATTCGTTAATAATAATTTATCTATATGTTATATGTTTTTACAATTACAATTTTATATAACTACCATTTAAATTTCTGAAAATTAAAATAAGAATTTTCTTTTTCATTTCAGATTGTGATCAATAATTTTTTCCTTCCTTAAAACCTCACCGTATTGGATCTGAAGGTTTGAAATGATCGGCAGTATTTCCTACTTCAGATTTTTATTTATTTAACAGAAGCGTTCAACAGAATTTAATACAGTATACAATCTGGGGTTATATTGACCAGTGTTGAGTGCCCAGATCTTTTGGAAAAACTTAGAGCAGGTGTAACTCAACTGTTCTGAATATTCTGTAGAGCTGAGTCAAATGTAACCAATAACCATTAAATCGAGTCATTCAATTCAAACAAACTGATAGCACTAGTGCAAATATATACAAATGTTTTTGGGTTGGGGAATCTAATCTTATCAATTTGTCTTCAGTGTCGCACAGGTATTGTATTCGGTTGTGTATACATTTTATTGTGTTAATCAACCTAGAAGTCCCTTGTTTAATTTTTCTTGTCTTCTTCCCCTCGTAAATTGAGGGGAAGTTATATTTAAGACAGTGTCATTTCGATATTATTTATCAAAATCTTTAAGTTAATAGTAATATTAACACATCAACACACTGTTCAAAAAAATCAATTCAATGTGAATATTTTTTTAAATATTATTAAATGAGTCTTAACTTTTGATATAAACACAAAGTTTATCGGGAATGTGTGAAATGTCGATTAGAATTCTTATCAATAACATAACTTGGCCATCTGAAGAAAGTGAACAAATTGTAGTCATATTTAGTGAGTCAAAGAAGAAACAACATAAAATTTCTTACTTCTCAACCTAAATAACTTTTAAAAAAGCTCAAAATTTAAAATTTAACATAAATCACTAAAACACTTGCACACATTTAAAATAAAAGTATAGAAAAAAACAGTTAAAATGCAAAGAAAACATTTTATAAAAAGTGTTACTTAAAGTGGTCATTAAAGGATATTACGAATATTATAAAGGAATTTCTTTAAGGACATGCAATCGATTGTGGCAGCTAACTGCAATGGCTGAAAGTGCAACCAACAATTTCTTTTTATGTTAGCTACAAGAAAAAACATGTTATTAAATGAAAAAGTAACAAAAAATAAACATACAAATATTTTTGTGTAATCATTTTCTTAAACATGGGTTCAATCGAGCTCTAGAATTAATAGCAACTGTTGTTGGCAAATTTGCCTACAACATTCTTAATGTCCATGGCGACCAAACCAATTAACCCAGTTTTGAATAAAATTCTGTAACGTGTTGCACGCTTCGATCCATACATTAATTTGTCGTATTTAATATTTAAACAAAATTGCAATATTCCTCAAATATACATGTTTTAAGTTATAAATATAAATATTACAATTTTTAATTAATAATTTAAATTAATAAATATATTTCTTTATTGCAGGATCATTATTTCACCAGAAAGTGAATTATCGTTAATGTTATAAATTAAATGTGTGTGTGTATGTTCTACATCCACCCTGTAGATCCGAATTTGTTCTAATATTTGTCAGACAAATTCGGTTCTAGAGAGGTTTGTGTGGCTCAGAGTTCGACCAGAAAAATAAATGTGAATAGTGAATATAAAAAATGTGAACTACATACAATATACATATGTATGTATAGTAATTATAAAGTGACACATGATAAGACGTAAAAAACGATAAATCAAAAATTTATAAAAATATAATATAAATAATGAATAATCTGAATTAAAATATTTATCATGACTAACGTAATTATTTGAAGAAATTATTAATTTAGTGAACATTTTTTATACCCTTTAAAAATTAATTTTGTCATTTGGTTTGTAAAACATTCAAATATTAGTAAGAGACACAGAATATTAATGGTCCTTTACAGTTTCTAAAATTATTTATACATATCCATGTTGTCTTCATTAGGTTTTTGCACACTCTATGGTTTTATAAATAAAAGTATAGCTATAAAATTCGGCATAAACTACACAGATAATGATGATAACCGAATTTGATTCCAATGGAATTCAGTCGGTTCTCACAACTATCTCATAATACGATTGTAATTATTGTTAAATTCGGTTACTATTACTGAATATATGGTCCACATAACTATTTTTATTATTCGGTAATCTGAATAAAAATTATTGGTACTTGAAACTGAAATATTATACTTATAATAATATTGCTGCTTCTTTAAGAAATTTGACAAAATATATGAACATTTCGGGGGATGTCATGAAGTTTTTTGTATGGGAACTAGTGACTAATTTATTGAAAACCAACTTGTGTATTAAAAAAAAAAATATGTTTTATTTTGTTAAAAATATTTACAATAAAATATAAATATGTGTAATTGCCCGTATAGCATTTATTTAAAAACATATTTTGTTATATTTTCTAAAATATTTGTCCGATTTACATAAAATAAGTTTATTTATCATAGGTGATACTGTCCTAATAAATTTTCTATTAGCAAAAATTTTAAATAATACTCTATGTTTTTGTAAATTATTTTTTTAAATTCAACACCTCTAAAATCAAACTCCAAAAAGGTTTTTACATAAGAAAGGAAGTGAAAGGACACATCACATAAATATAACGGTACATTAAAATGAGTTTTTAAATTTTTACTTTTTTACATTTAAAATACGTGTAAGAATAAAGCTGATACCGATTATCCTATTAAATATAATGTCGAATTATCCTATTAATATAATGTCGAAATGTTAAAAATAACCGCATAACATTTGTTGAAATACAGTTAGAACGAAAAGTGATATTTGATTCAGAAATTAGCGTCATGGAAATAGCCAAGAGTTGTACAAGATGTAAAAATGTTTCTGTAAATCCACAAACCATAGGAAAATTGTATTATCTGAATCTATATAAAGCTTGTGTTTATCCATAGAAACTTTTTATTTCAGTAAAGAATGTAAAGTAAAGCTTGGCGTATTCCAAAACTACGCAAAAAACGTGAATAAAACTGGAAAACATTATTTTACAGATAAAATTAAGTACAACATTTTCGTGTCAGAAAGCCGAAGATTTGTATGACTGAAACAAAATACCGTTTGTGAATTATAAAATCATAAAGCAAGTGTGAAGTCCGTATCATCAAGATAAACGATTTCAAATCGATGTTTTTTCTAAGTGTAGTTA
Source organism: Lucilia cuprina (assembly GCF_022045245.1). NCBI lineage: Eukaryota > Metazoa > Arthropoda > Insecta > Diptera > Calliphoridae > Lucilia > Lucilia cuprina. The sequence goes on along the minus strand of NC_060952.1, from coordinate 44,935,041 downwards.
TATAGGAACCGTAACGACAATTATTTTATCGTTCATAAATAGTTTACAAATAGTGATGAAAATCTACAAAAATTTTTGTTTAAACCAAAATTTATATATTTAACAAATTAAATTTCCTATGTTCTGCCCATAATTAGCCATATCTCCATACATATATACATTGTAAATACATACCTTTATTCAAATATTTTACAATGTTTTCCCATTTGCTTAAAAATATTAACATTGGTCTACTTTATGGTGGGCATAGAGCCACTATATAAGTCAAAATACCACTTCAGCTAACTTACCGCTGTTTAAAAACGTTTGCCAACCTTGACTTATAAAGTACTGCCAAAAATTTAGCGCACCTTATGTTAGGTTTTTATTTGTTTGTATTATTTCAATTACCAAGCAAAAATAAAGCGAAGCACTTCCAAATTACTACTTTAAAAGTAGCAAATAGTAATTTGTTTACCTTCTGTGGAAGTGATTTTTAATGACTTTCAAAGAAGCGAATTATGTTTTTTCAGTGCTGAAAATATTTTTTATTCTTAAAATTTTATGAGATTACCTTTATCAATGTTAATATTATTTAAGTCAAATTAGTTGTATTCCATAATAATACTATTTCACTTCCGAATAACTTCCAAAAAAGTATACAAATTATTTTTCAAGAATGACTTTAGATATAGTGAATTTGGAATGAAATAAAAAGGACATCTCTACTATTACTAGCCTGTGTTAAAATTATCACTTCTTCAAGTCTATTTCAGCACTTTCTTTTCTGCTTATTTGGAAGTTCTTTTTTGCTAGGTAATTGAGGTAGAAAAACATGATTGATGGAAAATTAAAGAACGAAGTCCAGTTTATATAATAGGTATCTAAATTCGGTAATAAGGGTTTTCATACAAAACTAACAACAAAAAAACTCTGATTCATGATTGTGCTGATACAAATTGTAATAATTTGATCAAATATCACTATAAAAAATTTATAAAACTTGCTTCTAATATTTAATTTTAATCTATGGAATAGTAACTCATCATAAGGGCAACGATTTCTATGCAAATGCATGTTTTTAGTCAGTAGCTCAAAAAAACTTTTAACTAGTTTTCTTTTCGAATCAATGAATTTGCTACAAATGTCATCGATTTGTTGTTGCATCTTTTGTTGTAAATGCATAAATTGCATATTTTGCTTTAAATTGCATATATTTTGCATATTTCCAACTTTTTCATAGCATATTTTTCATATTCTTAATTTTTTCTAAAACAAATTGTTTTTTTTTTTGTCTGTATTTCATATTTCTACAACAAATTTGGTATTTAACAAAATTCTAGGTTCTATCAAATACAATTAATTTAATTTATAAAACTAAAATTTTGAGTATATCGAGTATTGGTTCATTATCAATTTCTGAGTTTGTCTGTGTGTCCATATAAAAAGATAACTTGATGATATTTTGTTCTTACATCTCTCACGACCATAATTCATAATTCACTTAAAAACACCAAACGATAAAATTCGTTGCTTTAATAAATTGATGTTTTTTAATGTTATAAAAATAAAAAATAATAAACGTATGCCATATTTTTAGCAGTACTTTACTGTCGGATATAATTCATAACAGTCTATTTAAAAAAAGCTCCATCGACAAGAGAAGACTTTAATATACATTTGGGATTGGAAAATATAAACAGGACACAATAAACCTATAAATATATGTAATAATAAAATATATGCATTTTGAGTTTTTTTGCTATATTTGCAATACTAAGCTTTAAATGTTTTGAATATTATTTCTTGCAGAATCTTATCCAATCCAAGGTTATAGAGGAACCATTTGTATTCGACTATGACGTAACAAATCAAGGCGAGATTGCATTATGATATCGGATAATGGATGGATCAGCAATTTTTTAAGATTTTTCAACAAATGCTTGATAGTATGCTTACTGTTTTGGTCGAAAAAGTGGAACTGCTGGAAATGAACTTGTATATGAACTTTGGTTCCAGAAGGATGGTCTGTCAGTCCACTAGGAATGAAAATTACATCATTAACAGTCTCGGTGATTTTACTTTGCTTCCGCGAAGCTGCAATTTCATCCATATAGAGCTTTTTATGAGATGCTATTCAAACTCATGATATGTGAACGATCCTTCCCTAAGTTCAACAAATTACGGGGCAAATTGAATTAAATAATAATGTATGATTACATAGGCCAACGATGAGAAACTATTTAAATAATTTTCACAAATCCCAGTATTATTTAGTACGCTTATCCCAAAAATGATAATTAAAAAAGTCGTATCAGCCATCAATTCTCCACATTTTGATGTTTTATTCCCCTGTGACTGTATTTGTGTCTCAAATGATAAATAATTTACTTTTGCAGAATTTGCGAATATTGACGTCTAAAAATATACATTCTGAAAAAGATTATGATGGCAGCATAAATATACTTTTCTTGTATAAAATATCCTTAATTATATACCAAATTTCCAGAAAATTGTGGATGATAACGAAAAACTAAACTAAATCAGATTCTGACTTTTATTTATTATCATTTAAAATAAAACCATAAGTTAACAAGTATAAATTTATATTCGGACATGCCGACCATATGATACCCTACACCAGTCAGTATGTTAAAATTTTGATTTTTTTAAATAAAGCATTTAATTTGTTTTATTGTGGAATATTATTACTTATTGCTGACAAAAAAGAGAAGTTTTCTACAAGAGAGTTCATAGGGGAGAAGGGGTAAATATGGGCCTATCCTTAAAAATTTTGGTAGATGAATTTACGTCTACTGCAAAGTCATTTATGTAGATTTTAATCGTTTTATAAGTAATTATAAGTTAATTTTGACCTTCAAGTCATTTTCTGAAGGGGAGTCCGTATGGGGCCTAGGGTCAAATGAGGCACGATCATTATAAAAATTAGTATTGTCAATTATTTTCGTTGACATTGTAAAATATTTAACGTACTTATGAGCCTAAAGGCCCGATTCGGGGGGTACGGTTGTATGGGGGCTAGGAGAAATAATGGACCGATTTCAACCATTTTCAATAGCGATCGTCCTTGAACCAAAAAAAGAGTATGTGCCAAATTTCATCAAATTATCTTGAAAATTGCGACCTGTAGCGTGCGCACAAGGTTTACATGGACACACAGACAGACAGACAGACGGACGGACGGACATAGCTAAATCGACTCAGAAAGTGATTCTGAGGCGATTGGTATACTTTAATATTTTTGGGTGTTACAAACTTCAGCACAAACACATAAAATCGATTAATTCTGCGCATAATTGGCGTTTATAAAGAATAGATAATAAATATATAGATATATTTGCTGATGTTTTCTTGTTTAAGATTTTGTTTTTAGCATTTGAATTTCTATTATTTTATTATACAAAATTCGCTAATAAAAAATTACTACCTACTAAATATGGAAAAAGATTAGTAGATAATAGACTTTGTTAGTATATTTTTCATGAATATTGCAGAATAAAGTAAAAATTAAAAAAAAAAGTCATGTACAAATTAATACATTCTATGAACTTTTAATATTTTGAATGTAAATGGTTTGGGAAAAAAGTCATGTTCGATTCATACAATTTATTACAAAATTCATTCAAGTTATGTATTATTTTTTTCTGCGCATTTCAATAAAATTAAATAAAAAATAAAATAGAAGCTCAAAACAAATTTGTCAAACAATTTGTATTAAAAAATTTAATGTATGAAAATCTGTTTCAGCAATGAAAAATATTTTTTTTTATTTAGGAATAAGTAATAATGTGGTAAAAATAGTATAAAAATATAAGAAAATTGCACAGGGGACTCACAGCTGATCTTTTATTTATGCACTAGAAGCTAACTGATCATGAGGTAACTGCTGGTTAACTGAAACTGATGTACAGCGAGTGAGTACTGACTCGTTTCTATGACATCACATCCTACTGGGAAGCAGTCCGACTGGCACATATAGGAAATTACTTTCTCACATGTATGAGCAAATTTAACTTGTCAAAACATTCAAAAGTTTACTTTACTCTTTTCACCACTTTAACGGATCGTGCGCAAAATTACGATTATCCACAATAAATCTGTAATCTTTTTACACACTTTTTAAATAAAAATGTTGTTTAATATTTTTAGGACCATTATTACAACTTTGCAATAACTAATGTCAGGATTTTATAATTCAGATAACTCGTTTCTAGTTATTATAATTGTATTTTAGTTAATGGATATCGATAAAGTATAAAAAGCTTATCTTTCAATATATATAATAACTACACCGAAAAAAACTTAAAATATTTTCCAATTATAAAAATAATTGTATTAAGCAAGTTTTGCACCTATAATCAAAATAATGATATTAATTTCCAAATTTGTAAAAAAAATATTTTTTTTTCCAAATAACGATTTAATCAGAACTATTAATGTCAATAATTAAGACAAGATTAAAAATTGATTAACTCATTAATTCTATAAATTAAATATTTAATAAATAAAAAATCTATTTTTTATTAATTAATCAATCAAATGAATTAAAATGTTTTGTAAAGAATTTTTTAAAACTCAATTAGTAAGGTAATTAAAACAATCAAATTACTAATCGATTATACACAACGTTAAAGAAATACTCGATATTTAACAATGCGTTCAGCATTTACAAAAATATCACTTTATTGCCACAAACTTAAATATTATAGCCTAAAATTTTATTGGCTATTTAAGAATTATAAAATATTCGTAGCACAAAAATTAAAAATAAAAAAAACTAATAAAGAAAAGCAGGCCAGAAAATTGTTTAAAAAAAATTTGAATCAATTAAAAATTGAATCAAAATTTTCGCTTAGGTTTCAAACAACGAGAAAATTAAGACATACAAATTATAAAATCCTACCTTTAATTATTGGCAAATACTATTTGGTATAATTGTTTAAAAACAGTATGCATAAAAAAGGAAAGCAAAATGAAAAAGTAACTGTTGTATTTTGTTTGTTTCCTTATTTTGATAAAATTGAATTTTTTTCTATATAAAAAAATTATTTATGGTAAATAAAAAGTTTAAGTAATGGTCAAAAATGTGATTATTTAAATGACAAAGTCCATTGTTGAAATACATTTCTTGATTTTTAATAAATTATTATAAACTCGTTAAAAAATATTGTTGAGCTTTAAAAATTTTCAATAACACAATACATTTTTGTATTCACAAAATTGGTTGTTGGTGTCCTTTTAATTAAAAAATTTATTGTTTTGACGAATTAGGTAATTAATAATATATAATTAACTATTAATAAATATGACATCATTACAATGGTCATTTATGCTTGGACAAATTTATGTTTTTTATACACTAGTAGTACACCAATCAGCTCAGAACATCTTTTTGAGTCGATTAAGCTGTGTCAGCCTGTCCGTCTGACCTACTAGATGTTAATGTAATCCTCGGTCGAAATTGCTCTTCTTTTGATGCAATGACGTAGCCTTTTGAAAATGGTTAAAATCGGTCCATTATTTCGACTATAACACAACAAAGCCAGTAATTATTACTAAATTTAAAAAAAATATATATATATATATAAAAATATATATTTTTTCCAAATAACGAATTCATCAGAACAATTAATGTCAATAATTGAGACAAGATTAACCATTGATTAATTCGTTAGTTGTATAATTTATATATTTAATAAATATAAAATTTATTTTTTATTACTTTATTAATCAAATGAATTAAAAATCAATAAAAAGGTGATTAAAATATACAAATTACACTGTGATACAACAGTGAAGAAAAATAAAATGCAGGCGTTCTCATATACCAATTCTATTTCGCTATTGTCCATAGAGTACGAATATATTTTTAGTTTTCCCCTAGCACTTCGTTAACTTACTTTTTAAGAGGAAAAGATGCGAAAAATAGCCATTTTTTAAGTTTTGAATTTGAAAAATCATAAGTTTAGTATTTTTCATCCGATTTTCAAATCCGATATTTTCTCAATGATACAAGTGTTGCCTTTTAATCCAAAAAAAGAAATCCAAAATTTATGGTCAAATGTCTGAGTTACGGTCGTTTAAGTAAAAAAAACTGACACTTTAAAAAAAAATCATTTGCGTCATGCTCTACTTTGGCCATGAGGCGGTGAGTTCATCTTTTATTAATTTCCTGAAGAATCACATAAAGGAAGGTTTCTAAAACTTATTATTTCTTAAAATTCTATGAAAAACTGGATGATTTATGCCAATTTTTCTAATAGCATGTTCCTCAAATTTTTGGTTTTCTCCATACAAATTAATTTTTGTATAAAAATGTTTATAAACATTTTTTAAACTTATTACATAGAAAACCAGAAACATGAACGTTTTTGTATGGAAGAAATATGCAATATTTTTATAAAAATTAGCACAACTCATAACTTTTTCATCGATTATTATAAATTGGCAATCATTGGAAACCCAACTTAATGTGCCTTTTTTCAAATGTAATAAAGCTAAAGTTACTGCTTCATGGCCAACGTAGAGCAGTATGAAAATTAAAAATTGTGAAAAAAGTGTGAGTTTTTTTACTTAAATGGTCGTAACCAAGACATTAATCATAAATTTTGGATTTATTTTTTTAGGTTGAAAGACAACACTTGTATCTTTAAAACAAAATATCCAATTTGAAAATCGGTTGCAAACTACCAAACTTATATATTTTTTTAAAGTTCAAACTTCAAAATTAGCTCTTTTTCACATCTTTTGCTCTTAAAAAGGAACTAAACGAAGTGATCGGGAATAATTAAAAATATATTCCTACTCTATGGACTATAACGAGATGGAATTGGTATATGAGAACCCCTGCATTTTTTTGCTGTATCACTGTGTTATTAATCGATTACACACAATGTTAAGGGAAATTGGGAATTGTCGGAAGTTCATTTTCAATTAACATATTTTCTCTTTCTTTAATTTTTATTTTAACACATTATTATTTGTCTTAATTGTCACGTTATTTAAAACCTAAGTGTACAATTTTTTTATTTATTTTCATTATTTTGTTTTATTTATTTTTTTTTTTTGATTTAATTAATTTTTTAATTGATTGAAAAAAATGTCTGGCCTACATTTTTTTATTTTAAATTTTTGTGTTAGAAATATTTATAATTCTTAAATATTCACTAAAGTTATAGTTATATTTAAGGTTTTTGAAAATTTATGACACACTATATGTCCAATTATAACAATAAAGTCATAATTTTTGTAAATGCTAAACGCATTATTAAGTAGTAGTAGTATAGAGTAGTATTCCTTTAACGTTGCGTGGAATCGATTAATAATTTGATTGTTTTAATCACCTTTTTCATTGATTTTTTAAAATATCTCTATCAAACAGTTTAATTCATTTAATTAATAAATGTATAAAAAATCAGTTTTATATCTATTAAATATTTAATTTATACAATCAATAAATTAATCAATGCTAAATCTTGCCTCAATTATTGACATTGATTGTTCTTATTAATTCTTTATTTGAAAAAATATATATTTTTTATTTTTTTTACAAATATGGTAATTGGTACCATCATTTTGATTATAGGTGCAAAACTTACTTAATACAATTATTTTGATAATTGAAACTTATTTTCAGTTTCTTGATATATCAAGTCATTTAATTTTGATGTTCCGAATGATTGAGGATCAAAATGTTTAAAAAAATGGATAATGACCCCAAATATAAGGTAAAATAGCACTTGATTTCTTCCAAAAACTGCTAAAATTTCATTGCTGCATTAGCACCCAGCAAAAATTTCCATTACCTAGTAATCTAGAAAGTAATATTGGAATCACGTGGAAACTAATTACTTTTGGGGAATATAACTAATTATTTTTGTCCGACAAGGTTCAAATAATATGTACCTACCTTAAAATTAATAAATGGGTACTAATTTGATTACAAAAACTTTGTGAAATAACTAGTTACAAATAAACCTACAAATATGTTATGTGATAGCTAGTTATTTTGGGCCGACTTTGTATGTAGAAAACAAAAAATAAAAAAATTCCTCTCCGAGATTTGAAATTAGGCATTCAGTTGTTTTCTATGTTTCTCACTCCAGAAGCTTACTCGATGCTCCATTAACATGCTGCTTTTTGTTATTTTGAGAACGGTTTTTTACCAAAATGTATAAATGAATGTCATTTTGAAAAAAAAATAAACAGTATCCAGCAGGGCTCGAACCACGAACCCCCTGTTTGTTAAATGAACGACCTAGAAAATTGAGCCATAACAAATCCAATTTGTTTTGTTCCTTACCAGTAATAACCTATTCAGCTAAATGAAATAATGTGAATGATAATGAACACTCATTACCAAGTAATATATGAAATAACTACTGGCTATTAGCAAAAATTTCAGAATTTTTGTTGGGCACTTCTGTCGCCAGATAAAGAATTTATGGTAAAATCGGGTTTACACTTACGAACGCTCACAAAAAAAATATATAATACTTTTTTTCAATTATTACATTTTAGTTTAATTATATTCTTAATTAATATAATTTTATTTTTTTAATTAAATATATATTAATTTCTATAATTTAATATGAGAATTTTTGAAATTTTGAAAAATTTTGACGTTTGTATAAAATAAAATAAGAAAGAATAAATATTTTAGAACTGTTTTATATACGATTTTTCATTATTTTATCTAAATATGTATATTATTGTTGATGGAAAATTAAAAAAGGACAGGTATTTATCATCTATGTTATGCGGACCTATTCTAGGTGAATAAGGGGGTAAAGATATGTGTACTTATTTTAATATTGTGTCTTTAAGATATTCTATGGGAGTTTTATTTAAATGCATTATATAAATATCCATTTAAATAAGTTGAACTCAACACGAGGTTTTGTTTTTATTATTTATTGGAACGTGTCCCATAGTCTACGATAAAAGATAGAAGATTCGCAGTCACTCAAGGAGTTTTTTATACATATCTATATCACTTACTTATATTCAATAACAACATGACAATTATGGAAAATGTCAGTATTTTTTCTTAAAAAAACATGTTTGAAATATGCCACCGAATCTACATAATTATTATGGTTTAAAACCCAGTTGAGTTAAAATTGAAATAACTTAACTCAACTTTTTTTTAGTATTATGAAATAAAACTAGTCAGTGATTAGTGAAATTTAAGAAAATTAAAAAAATAACAATTGAGTTAAGTTGTAATTTGTTACAACTGCTTTTGATAAGTTGTAAATTTTTCCAAAAAAGCTGTAATAAATTTCAACTTAAGATTTTAAGTTGTTAATAATACCAAATAGCAAAATTTCAACTAAAGAAGAGTTGAGTTTTGAACCATAATAGGGGCATTTAATACTGTTTTAATTGATTTTTTGGCACATTTTCCAATTAACATTTTTAATTTTCAATTAACCAATAGTATCACTTTGTTGATTAGATCAAAATCAACACTTTTTTAATTAATAACTTCATAATTAAAATTAATTTTTGTTTTTTTCTGCACCAGACCTCTGGGAGAGCTGCCTTGTAATATATATGTTCATAACACAAGAAGAGTGTGGAAAACAGATCGAGATTATGCCTATCAAAGTCGAAACTAACCTTGAGCCTAAGAAAAGATACAAAATTCCAAAATTTTTGCACTAGAAAATGTTAATTTATAATAATGTATTTTAAAAAATTATGTTACTGTATATTAGAGTGCTCCAAAAAACGAAGTTGCGATTTTTTTTTGATATATTCTAAAAATATAAAAAAGTGTAAAATATATCAACATTTTTACTCGGATTTTAGTTTTTGTCTTTATAACATAGCTATGGTCAATAAAGTTTGATTTTTTAACGGCCGTTAAAAAAAAAAACTTACTTCTGTGAATGAGCATTAAAGTATTTTTATGGAGGGGACCTTATATGGGGGATAGGGTCAATTATATACCGATCCACATAAAATTTGGTGGAAAGGTTTTGGTTCCTAAGATACATACTTATGTCAAATTTCTTTGCTATATTCGTATTTTTACGTCCATAATTAACGTTAAAGTCGTTTTCTGAAGGGGACCAATTTTTAAGCCAGTAATGAGCATTTAAGAAATTTTATGGGGGGATATGGTCAACTATGGACCGATCCACATAAAATTTGGTAGAGAGATATTGCCTAGTAAAAAACTTATTTCTGGGAAATTTGGTAAAGAGATTTTGGCTAGTATAAAACTTACTTCTGTTAAATTTCATCGCTATATTCGTATTTTTAAGCTAGTAATGAGCGTTATAATAATTATATGGAGGGACTTTATATGAGGGGTAGGTTTAATTATGGACCGATCCATATAAATTTTCATAAAGATTTTTTTGGCTGGTAAGACACTTCCTTATATCAAATTTCATCGCTATAT
>NC_060952.1:44554568-44624527 GCF_022045245.1 Lucilia cuprina | reverse complement strand
TATAGATCAAACCTTAATAAATTTGTACAGCTTTTATTATTTATTTACATTTTTATGTAAAAGATGCCGACTACTGGGTGATGCCGACATTAGGTGCATTTACCCTATCTTTATATTTGTTTAATAATAATATATATATGTATATGCATGTCTAGTTTAAAGAATACATTGTTGTTTTTTTCCATAATAATGACTGATGTTGGTGAACAGCAAAAAGTGTCTATATAATTTTAGTTATTTTTTATCATGTTCAGCTGTTTTTTCGTAATAAAGAAACCATGAATGCGGCCATAATACATACTACTTATGTTTTGTTGACGGCTTCAAACAATAATTTCCTTCAATTTTGCTGCACGCACACACAAATTCAAATACATACGTACATACTATGTATTTATATACAAATGTACTTTAATACAAAAATATTTTTAAAGGTACATACATATCTCAAAGTGACATGGCGTCGTATAACCATAAATATGTTATTACATGTAGTACATATCCTGTACATACTTTATATAAAATATACCTATTTAATATGAAACCTGTACATAATGTGTATATAAATAATCGTACATATCCTTGTAGGACTATTACATTTAAACGTATTTTATTTGTTTGTAGTTCATCAGTATTGTGTGTTGGTAAAATATTTTTTCTGTTTTTTCCTTTTAGTTGACACCCATTTAATGGAAACATTACACATTCACTGCTGTTTTTGTATGTGTATTTTTACCTTTTCTGTTGTTTCTACCTTTTTGTCAATGAAAGATATACATAAATATATGAATTAGTTTTCATGACATGACCTTAGTTGAACTCTGTTTGGGTGGAATATTGTTTATCTAAGTAGTAAATGGGTGTAATGAACCAAGTATAATAAATACTTAAGAATTGTTTTAAGAAAAATTAAAGGATACAAAATGTATGCAATTTTTTTATTGCTTATTGATCAATTTTTTTCTAATTGAAATATGGGAATAAACTGACAGTATTACCACTTTGTAACGTAATTTCTGTTGAATCGTTTTCAATTCCGAGAATTGATATAAATATTTTTTAAAACGTTTGTAATAACTAGTTTTTATGCAATAAATTCTAATTTATGTTAATATAATTTAAGAATATTTCCTATTATTTAATTCATGTTACAGCTATTAAATCATTTTAGTATTACATAAGTCAAAAAAATCATACTTTTTCTGTGCCTTTTAAATTAAATTAGCTAAATTCTATACATTTCCATCCGTCGAGTACAAAAATTTTTGTTAGCTCTAGTTTTTGAGATATTTCGATTTTTGTACAGACTTTGTTTACGCCACTTTTTTGAAGTTTTTCCTTAAATCTGCAGAACAGGAACTAAAATCTAAAGGATTTTTTAACAACATGGGAATCTACAAAAAAAATATCTTTTTAAAGAGCATAATCATGATGACAATTATTGCAGTAGAACTAGATTGCCTCGCAAGGTTGTTGAAAATTGATCCTTTTTTATTTTATCCTTATAACAATACTTTGGGCTAAATTTATTTGAGTTTTTCCATAAAGTACTACCAACACAAACCAATAACAACATTTTTCGGTTAAAACTGGAAAGTCGCAAAGAACGCAATGAAATATTTCGGATTAAATTTTGTTTGTTATTTTTACATACTCATGAATTCAAAATATTATACAACTCACAATCAGTGCCGTAACGTTGTATGTCGTAAGGTTTCACTATTCTTCCGTTTTTGTGTCAAAAGTTTTGTTTGAGAAATATTAATGACATATGATGATACAACAATGCGATACCGACAGTAAATTGGATAAATGCGATGTCCTTTCTATTAAAAAATATAGTTGTTGATGTTTTAAGGTGCTTGTCATGATATTTGTGAGAATCTTACTACTTTCAAAGTTACATATTTGTATATAGATTTTATGTATCATGATGTATGAAGAACGAATATCGTTAAAAGTAAAAAAAACATATAAACGAGAAATAACGAATTTATTTCAAAATATTTCACAAAATTTTTAACAAATTTTCAATTGTTATTTAATAATGTTAATTTCGGTTATTTTTAAATCGATTTACATTATTCATTAAATAATTTTTTAGATTTAAGATAACTCTACTAACATACAAGCTAAAATATCAGAAATAAAAAGGGAAATAAATAAATAATATAGCACCGATATATTTATGCAATTCTTTTCACAAAATACTTATGGGAAAGCTTTCTGTATTAGTAAACACATACTATGTACATACATTATGAATGTAATATGAATTAGAAAATGTTACTTTTGACGTCAATTTATTATGATTTTTTTCAATTTTTTTATTTATTTATTTATTTATATTTTTCGGGATTTAGAAATCCCGATCCCGATATCAGGATTTATTTAAAAATTCCGAATCCCGGAATTTTTTAAAATCAGTCCCGATTGGTATCCCTAGTGTCGTCACTATATTGTAAAAAGAAATTAAACTCGATTACCATAAATTAAAGTTAAAAGAATACACCGAAAAAAGTATATTTAACAAGGTATCCTGTAATAACTGTCATCATGATTATACTCTAATGATATATGTTGTTTAATAACTCTTTAAATATTGGTCCGGTTCTTAGAAATTAAGTAAAAAATACCAAAAAAAATTGTCTTAAAAACCGTTAACCACAATTTTCATAACAATTTTTGAACCCAGCAGGTGAAAATACATACTTTTTTATTATAAGTCTTTTTCAGTGTTGTCTAGTGTTATTTTTCGACCAAAAGAAAATTATTTAAAAAATAAAAACAAAAATTTATTTCCTAATTAATTTTTGTTACTGACAAAACCAGAGACGGAATATAATTGTTATTGGTACATTTTTGTACTAAAAAAATCAGCATAAAATATATATTAGCAATGTTTTAATTACACTAATACATTTATAATTATTGTATCTATCTTGTTTGTTCAATAATTTTTTTTGTTGATTTTTATATTAAAAATCGAAAATAACAATTAGTTTTAATTTCTATTATATTACTCAAATGAAAAAAATATTTTTGATTCTTAATATATTTGTTTTCAATAAAAGTTACAGAATATTTTTTGAAAAAAACTTCAAAAACATTTTATTATTTCCACATAAGGAAAATAAAAATCGCTCAGTGATTTTTAATTTGAAATTGAAATATAACAATCTTTTTATGATTTTTACTCAAGATTTGTATTTCTTATGGCATAATATGTAGTAATTGAATATAGTTTATAGTTAACAATGGAATTACACATAAATTAAACCCATTAAAGCACATGTAATGGACATATTTATGATGTAAATAAATATTTAAATATTATTTATTTGCTATTTAGTTTTAGTAACAATAATTTTTGCAAAGAATCTACAGATAGACCTAAGGTCCGTTAACACCAATTTCAGTGCGGAAAAAGATCTTTCCACACTTACTTGGGTAGCGGGTACGCTATTAATAACGTTTGCAAGTTTATATAAATAAGGATGGGAATATTTCTTTTCCTCTCAATATCTCATTATGTCCATGTTGATATTCAACGGTTTTGGGTTATATAAGTAGTATATTAATATATGTGAATATGAATTTAACACTAAAAATTACGTACTTTTTTGGAAATGTTGAAAAATTTTCTAATTAATCTTTTCAAATGGTTCCTGGCCCTGATCATATTATTGGGGTTTTGAAGCAAAATTCTTCGAAGTCTTGGATCTAAATATAAGGCTGACAAAACTATATCATTGTCCAATAAATGTACCTCTCTTTTCTCCAAACAATCCACTAAAATGATACTATAACTAGAATTCATTGCTTTTACCCTTAACTTCATTTCCATCCATAATTTATAAAAGTCACTAAAATATAACTGTTCTTCTTGTAACTTTAGCGTAGTTATATATACAGGTTCTAAAACATGTATTAAAGATTTTAAGTCATCCCATTCAATAGAAGTAAGGTTTTTTGATTCTAAATGTGTCTCGCAAAAATTTTGAAAGTTTTAAAGCTTTTTCATCATTTTGAACGTTGAATTCCAACGATTTGCTACATCTACTTCGGGCTGAGGTAGCTTTAGATTTGAAATTAAATACCTAGTTATACAAACCTTCTTAAAAACAAATATATAAATATCTTATTTACTACTATACCTATTAGATGGACATCTAAGAGATTTTGCTAATTCACGCGCTTTTGTTACAAGTAGTTTTGAATTTAATTCCTTGAAAAAATCTTTTACGCCTAGTTGTAACGTGTGCTGCCCACATCTAATTGATGTGATAGCGTGAATTGAATTGTCTTCTACAACATTACAGAAATCACATTCTTCTACCTCAGTCAAGTTAACTTCATTTAAATTTTCTACGGTTTTCAACATATTACGTCCGTTGTCTGTTGTTACACAGTAAATTTGATGTTTAGAAATATCAAAATTATTTAAAATTTCTTCCACTTCTTGCGATAAATTCGCCGCAGTATGCTTTCTCTGCAACTCTATCATTGCTAGAGTATAAATAATAATTTTATTGTTGTTGCAAAACTGTGCATTGACACCCAAGATACTATGGTTGAGGCGTGTTGCAGTATCAATTTTTAAACAAATTATACGGTGTTTTAGGACAGTGCGAATTGCTTCTTTCATTGTTGCATATTCATCCGAGACCAGGGACATAATGTTTTTAGAGGTAATTGGATTCATATCAAGGCCAGTGAAAATTTGTTCCGTTAAAAATTTAAAGGGTTTTGAGTCCAAAATTGCAATGGGTAATTTTTCATTTGTAACTAATTGTACGCATGCCTCCTTCACATCCTTTTCAAGCATAAATACCGTAATTTTTTTCTTCTTTACTTCTGGTCCTTCACTCTTCTTATTTTGTTCCAAAATTTCAAAAATTTCAATATGTTTGACTTTTAAATGTCTCTGTTGATTTGTTAAATAATTTCCTTGCAGAACGATTCCGCAAATGTTACACCGCGTATTATTTTCTGCAGTGTTCACCGTAAAAAAATCCCGTACACTAGTATTTAGTTTTCGGCCCATTTTTATATCATTTATTATTATTGATTTTAATTTATTATATCGTTAAATATTAAAAATCTGCTAATGATTTTTAAATTTTCAACAGGAAATAAATATGTAGTTTGATTTTTATTTTTGATTTTTATTTGAAAAAATTAAAAAATGATTTTTAGTTTTGATTTTTATTGAAAAAGTTTTCATTAACTGTTATTTTTAATATAAATAATAAAAATCAAAAATACTTTTTTTTAATATCAAATATGAAAAAAATTTTAAATAATTTCTTTTTTCACAAAATATAATAAAAACAAATTTATAATATGAAAAACTAATTTTTTTTATTATAACAATTACTGTCTCTGGACAAAACAATGGAAATTTTAGTATTATCTTAACAAAATTGGTCAGAACTTGTCAGAAACTCAGAATATAGTTGGGTATTTTTTACTTTGTATTGCTGCATGACATCGGAGATGTATTGAAATAATAATTGGATAAAAACTTTCATTTGAAAAATTTTGCTATTCCCTTATATCCGCATCCTAAACGTCCTCCTATTAGACCTGAAAGGAAAATTTTTAAGTCTATCTCTTGGAACTACTGTTTTCAATAAATTTTATATAGGGTTGAAATATGGTGAATAGAAAGGCCACTTTAATACAGGTATAACATTCTAGTCTAGCCACTCGATTACAACTCGGAAGTTGGATTTTAGGGCTAAACTTAATACTCTTCGGGGGCAGTATCTTTCTATTTTGTCCGCCTTACAATTGTCCCAAAACTAAATGTTTTAACTAAATTTGGATACGTCCAAAAAAGGTATTAATTTATATTAATTCGACTTGTTTATGTTATCTTTGACAATGAATAGACGAATATAACGATTCTTTCTAAAACTAAGAGGTTTTCCCGCAGGGAAAATCAAGGCCAACCTAATTTTTCATGTAATTTTGGAATTTTTCGAATTCTATTGTCATCAAATTATCCTGTATTAGAGCAGTTTTATTAGGTCTTCAAATCATATGTTGAGTTTTCACTGTATCTTTCTAATCAAATTTTTTAATATTTTTGAAAGTGTTGATTTATTCATTAAATATTAATCACAAATCAACAAATATTAATTAAACTATTAAAAGAAAATCGTTTCTTATTTTGCTTTTTAAATCGGCAAAAATATAAAAAAATGTATTACAAAATTATCAAATTGAAGAATACATTGAAATAAAAGTAAACAACGATGTTTTTACACAGTTATTTTGCATAGTAAGAGTCTGCTTTTCTGTAAAAGTTAAAAAGTTTCCAATGTTTTGTCAGCAGCATAAAAATAAATAATAGTTATTTGTTTTCCTTTGTCTGAATTTAATTAATTATGTTTTTTTTATTTTGGTAAATACATGTATATCAATAAAAAATAATAATAATAATTTTTATTAATAAGTCCTTTAGACTTAGATTTGAGCCTTAAATGTAAGAAATAAAATAATTATTCGAATTTACACAAACAATTTTTACGATAAATTTTACTTGATATAGAGCAAAACATATTTGATGTTAAATACGTATATGGCAATAAATATTATATTTGTTAAATCATTCAACACTAAACTAATTGCAAAACTGTAACCGTTTAAAATGCAATTAATCACCTTCAGCACCGAGTGTTATTGTTGTCTGCAATTGTTGCTAGCTGAAGAATTTAAATTTCTTTAAAAAGCAAAAAACAAAAAACCAGACCTAATTTTACAAAAATTTTTCAACTACCTACTTATCTTCCTACACATTTCACTTGAACACTGAAGTTAAAATTAAAAACAAAGTAGATAAAAATGGAATACTGTCACGACGGAGTTTGTCTAATGTTTTGCTTTTGTATCTATGTGTATTTTAATTTGTATCCTTTTAATTGCAAACAAATGAAGATTCCAGTTGAGCTAATTTAACTGAAATTAAAATATATTTGCTCACAAAAGGAATCGTAAAAAACTCTCTTATGCAACCAATTTAGAATAAACAATTAGAGGATTGTTTGTCGCTGCTTATTTATCAACGGCAAAAGTTTCAAATCTCGTAATGCGGTTTAAAATATTGACTACAAAACATGCAGTTTAATCACTTTCGACATGGTGATTAAAGTCTTAAAATACTTGGATCCATATATCTAAAATAATTATTCAGATCATACGCACACACAAATACACGCATGTAGAGTAATTGAAAGCTTTTTAACGGTGTGTTAAATGAAATATAAAAATATGTTGCATACTCACCCTCTTTTCGTGTTTTTATACGTTTGTTGGCAAAACAGGAAAAGGAAGAAGGCGTTTCATGTTGTGTTGAAAGAAGTGTGCGAGCTAGACTTTTGTTACAAGATAAAACGCACACACACACACACATACACTGATACACACACAACCATACAGGTCTATTGCCACCACCCACAGGATGCACGCAGGATGTTGAAAGTTTGTTGTGCCACTTTTTTTCTACATATTCATTTTTTGTTTCTTTTTTATTTTTAACTTCTGTTTTTTGTGTTTTGAAATAAATTAAAAATATTTTTGCGGTAAAACTGAGATATAATTTTTATAACATGCTATCTTATGTTTTAGTGTGTTGGTAATAGAGGATGTTAAAACATTTTCAAACATTCTCTATATTTGTTCGCATATAATTATAATCGATAATTTTATACAAGTTCGTAAGTTTTTATTCAGATTGCTATTAGGACTTAAATTACTCAATCTTTCATATTGTTTTTATTTGTGAAAATTAGACTTTTACCAGACATTGGTATACTTTTCTAATTTTCCATTACATTTTGGTATTGAATGGAACTAAGCAAAATATGTATATCCATCCATTTCCAAACCGCTTAATTCGATTTAGGCTAGGGAACTATTTGATGTTTTAACAGATTCGACTGTTGCCGAATAATTTAGAATTATTCATTTATTCTAATTACAGGAATTAAACTTTAGTTGGTATATGATTTGTAACGCACAAAAATATTTGTCCTTAAATTATGCCCGTCCGTATGTCCGACCATGTAATGAAACTGCAGGACGCAATTTTCAAGATAATTTTATGAAATCATTAAACTTTGTTTTATATAAGTCACTTATTTGAAATTTACTATGTTTTACAAGTATAAATTCGTTGTTTGGAAATCGAATATTCGGCCAATTAATTGACCCAAATATTGCCTGATACAAATTTAAAATAAAACTCATAAATAAATATGCTTCTATATAGTCAAATCATACAGAGAACCCTCTAATAAAACGATGCTAAGTTTTTCAAAATGGTCTGAAACGTGTAAATATTTTATCCATGAGGCCATAGGACGCACCATAAAAAATAATTAGTTTGTATATTTTGGTTTCCCTGGTAATTAGCTTGTCATCCATAAATAGTCTTTTCATCCACAGCATACAACAGCGCATAATTCCAGGACGATCAATTGAGTGTAATAAGGAAGTAGTGTAGTGTATTAATATATTACAACTCTACTATTTAATGAAAATTTATTTTTACAACGATATACATTTATCCAATAGCAGCAACATGTTTAAAATTGGAAACAAAAAATCGTAAAATGTATATTTGATGAGGAGATTTACATAAAATAAAACTTTTGATACTTTGTTCAGGAATAACAGAAAATAACACAATACGCTTTTGTTGTAATTGTAAAATAATAAAAATGGTAGAAATATAAAACTTTGGTTTTAAAAGGAAAAGGAAGTAATGTTTAACCCCCATATTCATAAATGCTTAATAAAGTTATTGATGGTTTATTGTATGAATTTTGTATGGAAAATGTGCGTAATAAACCTAAAATAAGCGATTAATATCTTTATGAATACGGTGGTAAATCTATGGAGATTTAATAAGAAAGGTTTGCTTGAATAGCAGCACAAGGACATAATCAGTAAAAATACATTTTAAACCAATACTTTAATTTATTAACATACATAGATAAGTACAAATGTATGTACTTATATAAAATCATTGTAATTCTTAAAGTAAGCAAAAATTAAACATTTATAAATTTTTTTCAACTACCCCTGTGTTATCTTGGACATTGGTTTCACTGTGAAACACATGTAAAATCCGCAATTTAGGATTAATTTGTAATTTTGTTTTTCTATGTCTATTTGACTAATGTTTGACTAATGTTTAGTGTCCGTTGCCCCAATGTACATACAAACACATACATAGCAACATACAAATGTGTTTGTGCATTTTAGCCACAAATGTTTGTTAACACTGACACCACCGACTGTTTTTACTACTGAACTAAACGCTAAACACATCATTACACTGTCGTTTGTTTGGATTTTTACTCTTATCGATTGTGTCTACTTAATTCACCTTGATGAAACGGCAATCGTTTCCTTTCCCATCAATTTGTATAACATTTTTTTCTCTGACCATACGTATTGATGGTAAATATTTTTTCTTCTTTTTCGTCTTCTGTCTGTCTGAGAAATTGCTCTCCCTCCTTCACTTTTTTTGAGATTTGTTATGCTTAAAGAAATATTTATACCCAAACAAAAACTACAGACCCTTAACTTTAATAAACAGTTTTGTCCGTCCATCGTTTGTCTGTTTGTGTTCAAGCCCACATGTTTGCATCATTAATCATGACGTTTCAAAACTGACACATTCGGTCGATCAGCAGCGCATCACTGAAACTTGTAACAACGAAAATTCTAAAAAAAAGTACTAAAATGTTTGTATTAAATGCTTCAGATATTTAGTTTTTCATTGTTTTGCTTTAAGGTGTATTGAACGAATTTAAAAAGTAGTGATATGATTCTGAGTTTGTACTTTTATGTTGGCTGCTTAGGAAATATTGACATTTAAATTTGACAATGTAAATGTCATTTATTTTCAATCATAAATAAATATTTTCTAAGTTTTATACTATTACTTAATTATAATATTTATGTCAAAGTTACTTAAAAACCAAAGACATTGTCCTCTGAGTAGATAAATTGTTATTTTATTGTAGTATATTATAAAAAATAAAAAATTAATTGATAATTACATAAACACTTTATAATAACACTTGTTTACAAATATATATTTTTTCCTATTCGTCAAAATTTTAAGATAAAAAGCTTTTAATTTTGATTACTCTTCAGGAGTGTTGATTAAATATTTAAAAATGAGCACTGATGCTTCAAAATTTTTTTGAAAAAATTAATTTCAAAAATATTATTGACAATTTATTTAAAAATTACAAATTTAAGGATTTAAATATATATTGAAAATATATACATATACAGTGATTCAAACCCAAAATCAGACACGATTTTCAATTATTTTAAATTAAACAAAAAATATTTTAAAAATGACTTTTTTGAAATTTTAACTATTTGTATGATTTAATTGGTATACTAGCTTTTTATTTTGATACAAATTTACAAAACTTTATTTTTCTTTATAGAAATATTCTACATTAAAGAAGATATATAAACATTTTAAAGTCAAAGGCAAAATCGAACAAACAATTTATGTTCAGATTTTTCTACGACTTTGCATCTTTAACATTTAAATGTATCTAGTTCTACTCTCTTGTGTATTTCATGGTCTTTTTGAAGTTAGATCCAGAAACAAGGCATCTTATTATTCGAATAGGATGAAATAGGAAATATGTACCAAATATAAGTAAAATCGTGGATAACGATTTCGTGGACAACTGACTGCGTCCTTGACATTATTAGAAGGTATGACAAAGAAAATAGTTTGAAAATAACCACGAGGTGATACAAATCCGTCTAAAATATACTTTTGGGCTATAATAGAATGTTGAAACCTAAATGTATAAGAAAGTCGGCTTTAGTTTAACCACGCTCATAAATTTTTATTGTCAAGTTTTGAAAACGTTCGTTTTATAAGCCCTAAAAACAAGACTTTACGATTAATATTCATATTAGTAAAAATAGAAAATTTTTATGTACGATTACTGAACTATAAGCAAAATTATTGTTGCGGATTTTTATCACCTCGAAGAATGTATGGGTTCTACTTTTTTTAATTAAAATGTTTTCCTTAACATTAACGCTTTTATTTTCAAATTTTTTTCTTTGTCATAACTTCTATTAATATCATTAATGAACGCAGTCAGTTGCCCACGAAATCGTTTACCCACGGTTTTACTTATATTTCATATTTCATCCTAGACCGCTGCTGGAACTATCTTCATAAAGACACCATGCTGTGGGTAGTCACCTTGAGTCTTCGGGCACGGTGCAGAGGCTTAAGCATCCTAAGGATGTGAACTAAGAACTGTCCTCTCCATACCTCACAGCGGCTGTCCTCTATGTTAAGAGCGGCTGTGGGGTAATGACCATCTTCGGTCGCCTAGTGATGACGACCTCAAATTGGTAGCGTCTGTTCCCTTAGTTAGGGCGGCTACCAAATCCCTCCCCTCCCTTCTTTTTTCGGTCCGGGACTGTGCTTTGGGTTACCTAGCACTGTTAAGGGTGACCAAAAACAGACAAAGGACAGGACACGAAACAAGACGAACGGAAAAGGTTGGCGGGCTACAAACGCTCTCTCCGCTATGTCAGATCGCTGGACTCTAGTGACCCTCTAGGGACCTACCACATACAGAAGTATTGGGCAATGCTAAATACTACTGTTGTGGAGTTCAGGCCAGCCACGACTAATACGGAACCAAACTAGAGCAGGCATGAAACCACATCTAAACATGTGCCCCATGCTAGCACTGGGCCGAACACGATCACCATCTCAGAGAATTCTAGCGTACAGCCATCTTCATCAAAGAAGGCCACGTCGGGACCAAAGAGAGATGATAACCAATGCGGCATGACAAAGTCTGCTAGCACAACACCCAATCGACTGTCTGCTTCTTCCTCTTCTCGAGGTACAGCGACGGTCACCAAAGGTCCAGCAAGCAGGCCTAGTATAAAGCGGCAAAGGTCAGGTGAAACGCAGGTGTCTGAGGGTAAGCGGTCGAAACCATCAACTAGCTTAACATCAGCACCTGAGCTGCAAGTAGCCATTGTAGACCGTAGTCATCCCGATGGGAAAATGAGTACGGACAGATGGCTACTTCTGGAGGAGAAGATCTTGCGGGCTAGTTGACGAACTTGTACGCAGTGAGGATGACTCCTTTACTGTGTTCGACGGCGCCAAATACGAAGAAATACTTAAGTATCTAATATAGAATTAAAATTTAAAAATGTTTTCATAGTCGGTATGTTTGGGAATAAAAATAATTACTTGGAGATGTGTACTGAAAAATCTGGCAACAATGCTTGTAAGTCATGTTTAACAAGTTATACTTGTCGTAACTACAAACAAAAACACACCGCTCTGCACTCTCCAACTTATACTCATTCATTTACACTTCTCTACATTTTAAGGCAGTAGAAAAACTCTGAATACGTACCAGGTATTTAACCCCCTCAAGTCACAAGATTTTTTTCATTTTTGTTTTTTTTTTCATTTTAGACATAAATCATTTAAATCACTTAAACATGCATATGCCTCGCGTTAAGACATTAAATAAATCGCTTTGTTGTTGCCAATGTTACTTTGGCAATAATCTTTGTACAACAATTTTTATTTGAATAGAAACAAACACATTGACACATGTTGTTGTAAGAAGTATTACAAGTAAACTTACAGCAATAACAACACAAATATCGCATAACTTGTAAATACAACTAAAATACAATGTATCTCCCATTCCCCCCTTCTTGACTTGATTTTAGTATGAATACTACTTACATGTTGGTTTTGGTTTGAACAACATGTATATATGTGAGCTTGTTTGTGTATTTCTAATATAGCCAAATACATGTTCATGTGAATTTTTGCCACATTTTATATGCTAGACCATATCGAACAAAGTAAATTCTAACCCAGTTTACTAAATGAGTTGAGGGGATTTTCCTACTGGGTGAATAAAAACATTCAAGGAGAAAAACGAAAACACAAGCACTGGGTGTTTTAAAAGATTTAAAACATAAAACTACGATAAATTTTGACTTTATTGTGTTGAACTTTTCACGGATATTTTTTTCTATTAAAGTTTTTCTCTGTGTTAAAAACAACCATATTTTAGATGATTTGTGAGCTTAAAACAGGTGGTAGAAACAATCTGTCACTATAGGATTTTGAATTCATACATGTATTTAAAGTCACATACATACTTGCACACATTTTATGGACATACATATGTACCTACATATATATGTATATATTTAGATTCGGTTGCACGTATTTGGTTTAGATCATACAAGCACAATTTAAAAACCCCCTACGAATAATGTTTTTTTTTTTTTGTTTATTTTGCTGTAATTTGGCGATTCATTTATTTCCTTACAAGTATTGCATATTTTGCTTAATATAATTATTATTTTTCTGTTGGAGATTTTTGAACTTTCAGATATCAAAAATTAAAATACTATCGACATTTTTTATATTTCCACCATCAAAACGTTTGAAACACATTGAAATATTAATTGTAAATCTACAAAAGTAAAGTTAAACATATCAAAATCGGGCAATTTTAAATCATTTATGTCTCATAAGTTTTCTCAAAGTAAGATCTGAAGTCAATTTTTTCAAAACCAAAATAACAGTTAAAAATATATTTATTGGAATAAAATTAGGAGGCTTTAGTCTTTGTAAATTAACAAATTTTAGTTTGATTGGAACCGGTAGACTGCAGAACAGAGTTTCAACTTTGTCTGGTTACTGAAGTGGTCTCTAGGGGTGCATATGTAGATTGGGTGTGTCGGATTTTGTTTTATATACATGTGTCGAATTATTTAAAAGTGTACTTGGTTGTATGGTGAATATGAAAGGTAACCCATACAAGTAATTAACTGCTTAGTTAAAGTATACGTGTTTTTATCTGCCAAATATGTCTCTAGGCGCTGTTGCCGACTCGACAGGGGAATTCTATTTGATTGGTTGTAAAAGTAACGTTCTTGAATCTAGGATGTTAAGCAACGGAGTAGCAATGGTCAGATAACTCGATTACTTAAGCAAAGTGCTTCTTCACAAACCAACAGAACAAGCACCAGTTTATGCTGATAATATTTAATAAGAATTGTTGCTTAGAATAAACAAAATTTTTGGATTTATATTAACATCTTCTAACATTTATGGAAAATATATATTTAAAGTTACTTTCGATTCGTATAAAAACTTTTTTAATTTTCAAGTAAGATTAAAAATTCTTAAAAGCTGTTTAATGATCTGAGTAGAAATTGTGTAAAAACTTTTGTAATTTACAAATAAGATTAAAAACTTCTCAAACAAAACCTAGAAAAAATGCCCGGAAGTGGGCTAGTTTTTTAACCATAAATTTTGCTTTCCATCCAAGATCCAGTTCAACCGCTGGCATTACTTTATACAACAACTTTACATATAAAAGAAAACCAACAACAAGAAGCAATTGCGAAAATAGTAGACGACAGTTTACTGCGATGGCAAGGAAGTAAGACATTTCATGTATCGTGTAAGTTGTTTTTTCTTTCTTCACTTATTCATTTCATTTCTTTGGGTATTTTTTAAGCTTCTCATTTTTTTTGCCGTGGCCATTTACTTGGTCACACACTGAAGCATGGAAAATGCAAACAACCTTCTTTGTTGTCTTCTTGTATCATGATGTCATGTCTTCTAATACTGGGTGGTCATGGTGTTTCACTTTTTTCTTTCTGTTCTATGGCGATTATGAGCCCTCCAAACTGTTTGGTCTTGGTCGTCTTCATCTTTGGTTTTTATATGTGTTTTCTTACAATTCAACTTACAGATATAAAACATGGTATTTTATTGGTATGAAGGCTGAAGCTGAATGACATTGCATGAACTTTTCATTTTATATATTTTTTGTTGCTGCTGTTAGTATTTGCAGTTGTAATTGTATGTTTTGGCGGTTTTCTCTCAAGGCGATTTTTTCCTTGTGGTTTATGGGTGCGAGAGACAAATGAAAATAAAGAATTTATTTTATTTTTTGTTTTGTTGCTTTATTACATGCGATAAGATAAAATAAATGTAAGATGAAATGTTATTATTTCTTTATGTACATAGTTGTTGTAAATATAATATGGTTGTTGTTATTTTGAATTTATTCGTAATTGGTGCGACAGACTACAGTTGTGAGAATAAAAATCTGTTTTAAAAATGCAAACTATATTGACTTTTGATTTACCTTACAATTTAAGTTCTGACATATTAAGTTTTGTCGCGTAATGGCAATCTATTTTTATTCCGATCAGTTTCAGCATTCTCCAGCTGGAACCAACAACTCCTTGGCAATTCTTATTTTTTCTCTTCAACAAAATAAATAGTTGAAGCGTCTGAAACGTTTTTATTATGTCAAACATCCGAAATTAGTTTTGTACTGTCCCCACTTCCATGATAAGAGAAAAGGGATCGGTTATAAGAGGAACAGTATAGTCTATTTTACCACTCACCTTTCGCCATAAGTTTTTACTTGGTGTATCAAAAGACGTTTTAAGTATTCCAAGTGGTTGGCATTGACATCGGTATTGACTGGTATATTGAAGAACCCAATAACTTTTTTTCAA
Organism: Lucilia cuprina; assembly: GCF_022045245.1. Classification (NCBI taxonomy): domain Eukaryota; kingdom Metazoa; phylum Arthropoda; class Insecta; order Diptera; family Calliphoridae; genus Lucilia; species Lucilia cuprina. The sequence continues at coordinate 44,608,921 of NC_060952.1, read as the reverse complement.
TGTTTTTTTTTTATTTTTATAAATCCTTATTATATTTCTAAACATTTATAATCATTTTTCTTTATTTGAATAAAATCATATACACATTTTGTCAAAAAAAATTATTAGACTTATTTTCATATTGCTATCAATCGATCTCGACTGGGGATAATTAAATGAAAAAATTTAAATGTTTCAAAATATATTTCAGAATTAAACAAAAAAAATATTTTTTTAAAATATTCGGAAATATCGGACTTATAACTCTGGTGAAAGTGACTTGAACGGATAAAGGTGTTCTTAATTATGAATATTACAAAAACCGAAATCAAACATTTTCTGGATATATGAATTAACTGTTATATTTATATTATTATGGTCGTTCCAAATATTGGTTATTTTAGAAATTATTCTCATTACTTGAAGCTCATTCACCTATCATTTTAACTGTATTTAAGCTTTGCCTATTACATTTTCTCAAATATTTTTCATTTGTCGATTGTCATGTAGTTTTTTTTTTTTTTTGGTTACACATTTCTAGCATTGTTTTTCCTTTTGCAAATCACAAGGTGGTGGGACCTTAAAACATGGCATTTTATTTAAAGTAAGTAAATGCTCGTATTCTGGGCCTTAGACGTCTTGTGACTTTGCATCTTTTGTTATCCTAAATTAAATCAGATGTGTTTTTTTTATTTTTTTCATACAATTACCAACAATATTTATTTATTTTCCCCCTTGGTGGAGTATTACTTGCACGTTGAAAATGAGAATGAAAATAAAAAATTATTAATGAAAACGTAATCGAGCTGAATATCCTCCTTTTGACAAATATTTTGTAAAAAAAAATAATAGTAAAATATCAGGTTCAACCATTTGCTACTAGTAGATTTTAGAAGGTCCTATGACATTAATTTTTGAATTACAAATTTGGCTCGTTTAAATAAATATACAATTCATAATAGATATTGCAGCGTTATATTTTTTATGTCATTTATTTATTATGGGTTTGATTTCAAAACAAAAAACGATGTACAACGCTACGAATCAGATTATGGATTGGACAAATTGTTGTACCCCGTCAAAATCTTTACTTACCCCGTAATTATTAAACTATTCCTTTACTTAATACTCTATTAAAAAGTTATTTTATCATTGTGTTTTATTGGCTTTCGCTTAAATGTAAAATCAATATTTCTTTTAAAAACTTCTATTATCGACTATGGTTAGAACTAATACCACGCTATAGACAATTGGATCTAAATGCTAAAAAAATAACAAGTAATGTTTGAAATAACTACATTACATACAATATTCATTACTAGAATATTTTACTGGGCGGCTCAAAATATTCTACTAAACTCCGGATTTATGCACTTTGTATTAATTTATAAAAAAAGTATTTGGATTATGTACTAAAAGACAAACTTTAGTTTTAAGTACGAAATATATTTTATATTTTAAACTCTCATTTTTATTAGTCGGCACGCGACATGATTATATTGCACAGAGAATAAAAGTAATTAATATTAATTTCCAGTTTATTACAAAACCTACTAATACAATATTGTATATATTACAAAAAACCACAGAAAAAGTATTTACTTTTAAACTTTTTATTAACTAAAAAAAACAAGTTTTATTCTAGTAAAAAATCCTATTTAACTGTTAAAATTTAACAATCAAAGTGAAACCAATCTGTATTCAGAGGCAACCAAAAAGAAAACACGTAACAAAACTAACCGCTAATTTGTCAAATGTCCGACTATACAACAGTTTCTTACAACCTACTCACCAAACCATTCAAAACCATCCACAGTTTTTTTTATTCAAAAGCTATACTGATATATATTTTTTTCCGTTTTAAAAGTTAAAGCCTCTACCGAAACAAATACAATTTAGAAGAAGCGCAACGAAATGTAAAAGAGACTTAAAACGTTATGAAGATGGCTTAAAAACACAAACACTTACCAATAAACACACTTTATAATCAATCCTTTTATACAAAAACCGAAGTCGTACAAACAAATAGAACCCAAACTTCATTTCATAGACTTTTTGGAAACGGCTACACAAACCAAAATAAAAAACTACGAAAAATACAAAGCAGTTGAAAATGTTAAGAAGAAGAAAAAAGAACTTGTTGAAAACAATCAATCATTCACTCATTCATGTACAAAAGACTATAAGTATTTTGCAAGACATTTGAAAAAAATACAAGTGACAACTAGTGAGTAGAGTTACGAGTGATGGAGTTGGTTGGATGACTGGCTGCTTCGTCAGATGTTTGGTGATGTATCATCTCACATCAAAAGTCATGGATGGTTTGAATACAATTGTTATAAATATTGTTACAAAAACCCTAAAATCGTATAAAGAAAAGCTGCTTAATTTTGTTTATGTTTAAACACCCTACACCCAACTGAAGGTATTATGTGCTACAAACTGTTAAAGTTGAGTTATTGAGGAAAATAATCTTCTTCATAAAAGCTAAAAGTAGGAATGCAACATTGTGTGTCCATGATAATCATCGATGTTAAAAAACATCGGTAATGTGAACGATACATCGATGTTTTTCTGATGTTTAAATTATACGACATTTAATTTTCAAAATAGCCATACATTTTTACCCCATTATTCGTAACCAATATTTTATTTTAAAAATGGTTTATAAAATAAAATTTTCATAAACTTTACACTTATTTATCAAAATTTAATTTGTTTGTTGTTGCTGTAATAATCTGGCCCCTAAGTAAAACCGTCTTGGAATCGATGACGATATAGAGTACTGTACTGTAGTTAAAAGTTTGGAAAACAGAAATTTTATGTCCTTCCAAGCATAGCATCCCATTTTATTGGTGTAAAAGATATTAGTTTCTGTTACATCTGTGTACCTACTTTTGATAAATAACGTGAATCACACTGTTAAAAATTGGGAGACTATATTTTAATTTTGTTTTCCGATTAGAGAAAAATATAGAGATGAGGTACAGTTCTGTATTTTTTAAATCAATAACAATTTCGAAATATTTTTTGTTAAATTCTAATATTGATCTATCGTTTGCAGCTCTAGCTATAAGTAACATGAAAACCAATAGAAATAGAGTTTCAAGTCATTGGAATTGGAGTGGTATAGATGTTATAGACATTTTCAATATTTTTTAACAATACCCAGCAGTTCTGTCGCACAGTTCCGAACCATATATTTAACCTACAAGTTAGAGTTACTTCTAGCCGACGGCTGTCCAGGTGACTAGCTAAGTATTTTAACAATTGCTTGTCCTTCGAGGAAGTCAATCGTCACCGCATAGATTACAAAGAGATAGACAAAAGGCTTTAGTTAGTTTTTTTAAGTTTCCACTCTCCGTTTACAAAGAATACATTCGTGAGGAAAGTATAATTAAAACCAACCAGATGGTTAACCGATAATAAAAATCACTATCTTTTCCTAATAGATTGACACATTGTCGAAGTGTTGGATATTAACTAGTCTTATATATAAACTGTCAAGACAGAATAGGTTTTAGAAAAGTCGACCAAACAATACAAAAAATATTTATAAAGTTTTGTATCTAAATAAGTTCATGATTTACAATTAATTGCCCGTATTTAAAACTTTTGAATGTTTGTCTGTAGAATTTTTTAAACCAGTACAGAAATAAGGAACATCGAAAACAATAACCTATAATGGTATATATTTCTTTCTTTCATATTTGTAAACTATTAATTTGATGGCAGTGTTTTTGTTTCAACAAAGATAAATATATACTTAAACAGTAAAACTTGCTTATAATGAATATCGTAGGATCAGTAAGCGAAGTTTATGATCAGGGAACAATGTATATATAACAAAGAAAACATTTCTCCGCTAATATCCACATTATCCAACTTCAATAAAAGTCCACACTTCCGAAAATTCGTAATAGTTAAGTTTTACCGTAATTTGAATACTCTTTAAAAGCCACTACTCTATTTACTGAAATAAAAACGAATGTATATGCATTTATTATGATTTTTCTTTTGTCATGCGCGGTCTAAGTGAGAAAATAAGCTACTTTGACAGATTCAATGTCTTGTCTTGTTGACAGGTCGGAAATTTGTTTGACGTTATTCATATCTCTAACAATGTGTCTGGCTACAAGTGTGTTTGTGTACATGTATGTACATACCTATGTGTATTGTGAAATATTGAGTATTATTAATGATTATATATATATTTTTTAAATTTTCTTTTTGTTTGAGCTCACTGATGATCGCATTGATTTCTGTCTTTATTTATGATTTTTCTATGTGTTGTCGGTGAATATAACGCTTTAGTTTTGGTTTGTATTTATAGTATTCCTTGGTACATACTTTTATTTCCACAGGTATTTGTTAAGAAAATTTAATGCTTCATGGCTTATTTTCTTGGTCTTTTAGCTGGGAACACGTTAACACATTCAGTCATTTATTAATTCATTCATTCATCAATCCATCTATTTGTTCATTTGTTGCCTATTGATGGAAAAAGCTTCTGTATTTTTTGAGAAAAAAATAACGATTATTTTTAATATTGTTGAGTAATTTACATGGTTTCAAGTAACATTTGTTGCTGGTCATGTAAAATTTGAAAGTATTGAATGTTTACACCGTCCGACAAAAAGAGAAAAAATAGTTAGACATGAACCGGATGATATACGCCCGATGCAATAAATTTTATGGAAAAATCCTGTGTCTTTTTAAAAGTATTTCAAAGTTTTAAAAAGTACATGTTTTCAAAAAATATTTTAAAACACTTTTACCAATTAAAACAGTCAAATTTGGTGTCAAGCCAACAAGAAGAGTTGGAAAATTTTTTGTATTTTTTTTATACTATTAGGTTGAAAATCTGTCAAAAATGTCTTTTAAACTTCTTGTCCTTGAAAATCTATAATGCTGACTGAATAAACTAAAAATAACACAAAATATTTTGATCAGTAGAAGTATTTAAAAATATTTTTTGAAAATTGTACGTCTTAAAACTTGGAAAAAAAAAACTTTAAAAAGGGCACAGAATCACGAAATGAATAACTAACAAAGCAGTTTTTCTCTATTAAATTTTAGGATTACAAGAATGGATCATGTACTCCAATACTTTTGAAGGGAATGTAATATAACACTAATCATTTTGATATTTTTTATGTACTAGATTGAAGCAATCGACAGGAATTCATTATTGGGACTTTTGCGTAAATAAAAAATCGAATAACAAAGTTTTAAATTTAATATATTCGACATAAGCTGTATTTATTAAATTGAAATAAATAAGCATGTTTCGTACTTGATTCCTTCAATTTATTCAATGTCTATATTTAGCAGCCATTTTGTATTAAATTTAAATAAAAAGTAAACTTTTTATCCCTATCTAACGGCAACAAAAATAAACTTAAAATTTTAACAAAACTCTTCAAATAAACATTTTCGCGCAATGAACAAACTTAAATATGTATTGAGGCAATAACTTTATGAATGTACATATACAAACACACATACATACAAATTCATCCTGTTTTTATATAAAATGTAAATTTTTTGAATTATGTATAATGAAGAAAAAAGTTTCCCTTGTTTTTGATTGACAGCTTCCATCCATCCCTGATGGATTTTTATATAAAAAATTTTTGAGAGCGTCATTTCAAACTGACAGCATTCATTCAATGTGGCTGAAAATTATTGGCTACAAAAAAAAAAACACAGCAAAACAAAATTATGAAGTTTGTTTTTGTTTTCGTTTAAAGTGAAACGGGCTTAAACGATAAAATAAGGATTTTGTATTCAAACAAAAAATAGAAAAAAAAAAATTATAGAAAAACACTTTCACAAACTCTGACATTATTTTGTAAGTTTTCTAAGGGATTTAAAATATTCCAAAGTAATTGAAGGAGATAAAAACAGAAGAAGGATTTTTAAAGTTTTTCAATTTAAATAGATTTAATAAAGAGAATATATAATATAAATGTCTTCCGCCTTAGTAATGATAGATGCAAGTTTAAAGTTAACATTTTAATAAATATTTATTTTTACAAGGCAAACTACTCAGTTTCAATCTGATTGTAATAAGTTTAATGATTTTTTCCTTTATAAAAAACTACATATTGCATTTTTTAGAACGTTTACGTGTATTTAAATTAAAAATTCAAATGTTTAAATAAATTGCATAAAATTACATGTTACGCTTTTGACGGTTTTAAACACGCAAGAGATTAATTTAATAAACGGTTTCTTGGCTTGATTTATTGTTGAGTTCTTAAATTGAATTAACTGCAACTAAATTTTCTCATACAACAACTGCAATAACCAATGGAGTACCATTAATTGTAACAATTAAGGTGCTGGCCATATAAAATTAGAAAAAAACCAGCTTAAAGTTTAATTAAAACAGTTTATGTAATAGCTGATCAAAGTTTCAAAATGAACTGTAGAGAAATACATACATATGTATGTAAGAGCTAATGTAAAAATTTATTTATATAAATTTCACATAATCTTATGAGTATCAAAATTGCAATACTGTACAATTTAATTTTAACAATTAATGCATGCGAAAATTACTGTAATATCTAATAATTGGATCTAATTTCACATTCGTCACGAAGGAATATAACACGAAGGAGATAACTTCTAGTTAGCAATTGGTAACCCATTGGTTTAGAAACAAGTTCCATCACTACAGCTAGTATAACTGGAAAATTTGCCTTTATACCGTGATGTTATTTAATCGCACAAGTAAGTACTTATTACATTTATGAGAAATTTCGTCTTCCGATTTGAATGAAATTTGAATAAAACCCTGTATGACCAAAATATCGAACTTTCTGACTCTCACCTACAATCCAATATCGATTTTTTGAGGTGGGTCACTTGACATGAAATTCTTCATATATATTTTTCTACATTTTTGCTGTTTATAGTGAATGTTTTAAAAATCTTTATATATATATATATATATATATATATATATGTATATATATATATATATATATATATATATATATAATATATATATATATATATATATATATATATATATATATATATATATATATATATTATATATATATATATATATATATATATATATATATATATATATATATATATATATATATTATATATATATATATAATATATATATATATATATATATATATATTATATATCTTAGAAAATTGTCTGAAAATTCTATGAAAAACAACATTGCCTTTTAGATATAGAAAAATTTAATTAAATTTTCATGCATTATACTACAATTTAACCCCGAAATCCAAAAATGTCAAAACACTAGTTGTTACATTTTTAAAGTGTCATAACACGTTAATCACTATCTTATTTGTAATGAAAAACCTTTTAAAGAATAATATTGAAAGATATAAAATTATATATTTATAAAAAGGGTTAAACACAGACGCCCACCTCCATAGAATGTCATTCAATTATTTGATCTGTAATAATGGTATTTGTCAATTCATTGTATTAAACAAAAGATATTGTATTAAAACAATATTCTTTTGGTTTCAATCTAATTTTTTGTGGTTTATTACAGAAGAAACATGAAAAATTGTTGGCACAAAAATTAAATGTCTTCAATCATTTTTTTCTGGAAGTCCTTCTTTTCGAATGTTTGTTAAAATAAAAGTGCGTAAAATGTGTGCAGGGATGATGACTTTGTGTGACAGTTATTTGAAAAAAAAGAATAAAGAAACACATTTTGTTAGACAGATTAGTTTTAATTAGTGTTTAGAACAAAATACTGAAGATAAGATGTTGAAAACAATCAGAGAAAAAGGGTTACAATAGAACTATTATAAGTTTTTCGTAACTAGAAGGAATAAGAAAAAAAGGAGTAAAGAGGATAAGCTTAAACAGCAATTAATTAATGGCTGATAAAAATTGGATTAAAGGGAAGAGTGTTGGATTTAAAGGGCATTTGAGTTAATTTGCTGTAGAATTTTAAATTCTGTAAATTCCTAAGTAACTTAAATCAATTATTATTATGCTTCCATTATCTGAAGTTCCTCAATTCTAACTCAGATCTGTAACTCTGATTTTTTCTGTAACATCTTGAGTTTTTGTCTATAATAGTTACACCCTTGGTTTTACCGACTAGTCAGTTTAAAGTCAGCAGCATTAAAATGTTTTTTAATAATTTATAATGATTATGTTGGCATCATAATACATATTATTCGAGATTTCTATTGTCAAAACAAACTCTGTCAGACTGCAAGATACAAATACGACCATATCATATATTTTCCTTTTTTGTTTTCATTCTTTATTTTTCTTCAATCAAATCGGATTTGATGCGTTACTTTGTAGTCGATTTTTTTCTTTAAATTTTGTCAGTAGCACATCATTCGCATTTGTCGTAGCTCGTATAGATAGATACAATTTAGTTATATAGATACAAATACACTTTATACATGATTACGAAAAAAATACTATGTACATATTTCTATGAGAAATTGACTTTTTTGTTGTTGCTTTTGTTGCTGCTGTTGCTCAAAAGCCAAAATGATTAATGATTGTTTCGTTATCCATACATGTGAGATGCAAACAGACAGATTTCTTGTAGTATGATTTGATATGATTTCTCATATAAATACATTTCATGTAGATCTTCTGAATCTGTATGCTTCTGTATTTGTGTTTTTCCTGTAGATGTTTCACTTTTTTATGTGTGTGTCTCAATAGTCCTTGATATGAACTAAGAATGCAATCAAATAATCTGTTTAAAAAATTATTCCAATGTTCCTTTGTATTTGCAAGTTAAGTAAAAATAATGCTGAGATGGACAATCATTGTTTCACGTTATTTGTTAAAACTTATATTTTATATATCCAGAAGTTCTCAGTGATTTAATTGTCAAGAAATGCTCTAAAAATTTGGATTATATAAAGTATGTATATATTAGTAATTAATAAACCCCATCTCTGACTTACAGTAGCATTGAATTTTTTCATAAAAACTTTAAACTAAAAAATTATACCAAGAAATTAGCAAAAAAAAAAAAAAAACATTAACAACAACAGCAGTTGGATGGCAGAAAGTAGGCTGAACTAAAAACAGCAGCATCCGTTGCAACAAACATTAGACATCAACCATCCATATCGATACTTAAACTTGGCTTTATTCTTTTCAAGATTTCTTTTCTTTTTTTGTCGGAGTTCTAACCAATCAATTGTAATGTATAAAATACATTTTCTATGGCTATTTCTCAAAACATTGTTGTTTTAAATATTGAAAAATTGTATCGTTATGCCAGTTGTGTGCATTGAATAGATGAATAAATGTTGTTCGTTCACGCCTTTTGCATCAGTTGTTGCTTTACTTTACTTTGCCTTGAATTGATTTCATTTGAATATTTAAATAAATTCTTGTTTTTCATTTCAAACTATATTTTTTCAACAATTTATGGTGTAATCAACACAATTTTTCATTTTCCAAAATCTGAAAGTAAAATATGATGAATGTAAAAGAAATGTAATTGAAAAATGTCTTTAACAATTTATGCTAGTTTTTCAGAAAATGTTTTGATTTTTTTTAAAGAAAGTTAAGTTGATAATAAAAAGTTTCCACTTTTATGTTGTTTTTGCCGGAAACAAGAATATTTACATTTTATGTGTTTTTGTGTGTATGTAAATTTATATGAGTTGCTACCGTATTTAAATGTTTGTCCCCAAGATAAATTGGGGTCATTTCAGTTTTAACATTTGTCTCGTTGTACAGTTGGGTGCTTTTATTTAGCCCAAGGTGTTTTTTTTTTTGGTAGTTTGTCATTTTGTTGCCCTGCAACATTACTTTGTAAACACTTGTCTGTTTTTTCCATGTTAGTTTGGGTGACGATTGTGTCTTTGGTCGACCACTTTTCAACCAAACGACCAAGTGGTCAACAATTTAACAACCCACACACACACATGTCCCTAACGTTAGGAAATTATTTCTTTTAGTTTTTCTATATTTGTATGTTTTTATAGTTTTAAGCCTAACTCTATATTTTACATCAAGTTGTTTCTTTTTTCTTTAATCGATGTTTTTTAAATACAAAGAAATATTTTTATAAATATTTAATAATATTTTGTTAAAACTTGCCGATTTTATAACATTTGTTGTGTTACCATCGAACTCTTCTTTCGCCTTTAAAAGGATTTGAGAGTAATCATTATTGTATTAAAAAACAAGTAAGAGTTCTATATTCGGCTGTGCCGAATCTTATATACCCTTCACCATGATGTGTTTAAAGCCTTTTGTACCTTTTGAAGAACGAAAAAGTACCAAAAAGTCCCCATCTATGGGTCCTCAGTTAATCCGAGCCATACAAACTTAATTACATGTTCCTAGGTTCAATATTGTAGAAATTGTAAAAAGTACCTTTTGAAGAACGAAAAGTACGAACTTAATAACATGTTTCTAGGTTCAATATTATAGAAATTTCAAAAAGTACCTTTTGAAGAATGAAAAAGTACCAAAAAGTACCCTTTCATGGGTCCTCACTTAATCCTGGCCATACATACTTAATTACATGTTTCTAGGTTTAATATCGTAGAAATTGCAAAAAGTACCTTTTGAAAAACAAAAAAGTACCAATAAGTCCCCTTTTATGGGTCCTTACTTAATCCGGGCCATACATACATAATTACATGTTTCTAGGTTTAATATCGTAGAAATTGCAAAAAGTACCTTTTGAAAAACGAAAAAGTACCAAAAAGTCCCCTTGTATGGGTCCTCACTTAATCCGGGCCATACATACTTAATTACATGTTTCTAGGTTCAATATTGTAGAAATTGCAAAAAGTACCTTTTGAAGAACGAAAAAGTACCAGAAAGTCCCCTTTTATAGGTTCCCACTTAATCCAGGCTCTACATACTTAATTTCATATTTCTAGCCAATAACAAAACATTAGTGCTGCTCTCGCTCTGCTACTCTTGCTCTGCTGCTCTTGCTCTGCTTTGCTTTTGTAAACAAATTACAATAACAATATTTACCGTATTGTTATGTATTTTGTTTTTGTTTTTTGCAGTTTCTGTCTGAGCATGAATAAAAAATCTAAATTTTATATGAAATTTTCAGAGGTTGTCTCGGTTTTTTGCTCATATCTCCGTTATTTATGGACCGATTTTGCTGATTTTAAATAGCGTTCTTGCCGGTCGTATGTCTGATAGAATTATGGAAGATTCGGATCTCGCAGATATCTGGGGTCTTCTAAAAACTGATTTCAACAAACATACAGACAGACAGACAGACAGACGGACATGGCTTAATCATCTCCGCTACCTATAAGGATCCAGAATATATATACTTTATAGGGTCGGAAAATTATATTATAGAAATTACAAACGGAATGACAAACTTATATATACCCTTCTCACGAAGGTGAAGGGTATAAAACAAGACGCTTTTAAGCGTTTTCGATATACACATGCATGTGTGTATTATGATTAAGTTTATAACATTATTGTTCAATTCACAATCAAGTTGTATAATGTATCTACTAAAGTGTAGTAACAGTGATTGTGAACAGATTTTTGTAGCAAGTCATAAGTTTATGTTCACAATAAAAAAAACAATCAATACAAACATTGTCAAAGGTAAAAAAAATAATATTAAACTAATTAAACGAGCAAAATAAACCAAATTAATTTATTTTTATTTAAAATTCTATTATTTTCATTATTCCACATTTTAAAGTAATAAATAAACAGTTTTTAATAAAATTTTATTTTTGTTTTGGTATACAGCTGTTTGTTTGTAATTTCTGTGTTACCACATTAATGCCAAAATCGATTGAATTTTTTTATTTATATGCTGAAATAAATAATTGACAACACTGAATTTTCTTACGACATTCGAAAAACATATGAAAAATTGTCGTAAGAGTTGTATAGAACTTTTGCATAGAAAATACCAACAACATTGTTATGACTATTATAGCAGCTGCTGACATACAACGCATACAACGCTACAACATCGATTGTGAATTGAACATATGTTTTTATTTCGAAAGTATGAATTGCCTCCAGAATTGCCTTTCTAAGGCCCATTTTTAGGTTTTTATATGCTGATAACTCGTTTCTAGATATTGTAATTGTACTTTCGTAAATTGATATCATAAAGCAAATAGAGATCTATAAGCCCACTTATCATCCCATGTGCATATAATAACGAGAAGCAAATTATCGTCATTACGAAATCCTAACTTTAGCTATTGCCTAGTATTTAGTGTGCTGATCCCGAGATGACAATTTTCCCTATTTTGATATTTAAGATTATATACTTATGTCTTAATTATCTAATTTTATGCAGAAGTTGCGAATATTAAGTTTCTGTTTCTCTAAATAAATGATAAATGATAAAAAAAAGTTATTATTTCGTCATATGAAATTTTGATTAATTATGATGCACCGTATCAAAATACATGTTTCTGCTAAATTTTACACTCTTACAATTTAAATCATCGTCCCTGTCAAAGAAATTCTAAAATTATTATGTTCCAAAATTACCTTCAAACTCATGAAAATTTTAAAATTCTTTTGAATTTTTAACTTCCAAACTGTGAAATGAAATGTTGGCATCAAATGAAACAAAAAAGGACATTTTTAGCGAATACTTAAAATTTAGAGATTATTTTATCAGTTTTAGATTTTTTTGGTTTATTTATCACTTTAGACGGGTTTTTGCTACTCCTGAAAAAAAATTTTAAATGTGACTTAGGGCTCTTTGGATTTCATATGACGATTTAATGGATTTTAATATATGTATGTATATTTGAAAGTTTTATCTGTCTACCCTACACTATTTTAGTGGGAACGCAAAATAATATAAGTCTGCTAATTCTACCCGAGCCCCCATACAAAGTCCATTTTTAGAAAATGGCTGGAACGTACTTATTCCCTTATAAACGATGAAGTCGACATAATTTTTTTCTTCATAACGCAAATATAATTGGGATCGGCCCATATTTGAGCGTAGTCCACATAAGTATTAAACCCCTTTTAGAAAATAATGTTTCATCATAAAAATTCAATGTAAATGATTTCTTAAAACCGAAGTAAAATTTTATATCATCATATCTCTTGCAAGGTATCGTAAGGTTCGCAAAACTCGACTATTGTTTTTTTATTTGTTTTATAAAGTTGTAAATCATAGACATATAAATTTGGAACCATCAACTTTTAATATTATCTATTATATTTATATTTAGAAGATGTTGTTTCGTACATTCCCTAGAGTAGAGTAGTGGTACTAATATTTAAACTAAAATTTGTAAAAGCATTAAATATTTTGATAAATTAAGCCCCGTATTTATAAAGATATTAATTGATTATTTTAAGGTTATTCAACAATAAACCTTCATTAACTTTATTAAACGTTTATGAATACGGGAACTAAATTTTAAAGGAATAAACATCTTAATTTAATATGACTAAACACTACAAACTTTAAACCTTCAACTGCTTCAAAGTATTTATAGATAATTATCTTAATAATTATCTATAAAAAAGGCCGACAAAAATAAAAACAAAGTGAAGAAATATTTTGCATTTGTTGCAAAATTTACGCTTATTTTAATTTTACAACAAGTATGTACTTACACTTGACCACTTGTGACAAACCTTTAATTTGCAACCAAAAAAGGTAAAACATTTCACAAAAGAACATCATAACTCATAACATTTCCACACATATAAAAGTATGTTTGGGTAAAAACAAAGATACAGCTACGAAGTATGGTCATCCTAAGGGATACTTTTAGCAATGTTACAGGGAGGATGTTAGAATGTTTAACAAACTATTGCCACACTTATTTATAAGGACACATTGCAAGTACACAAGTGCTTTTAAGTGTTAACAAGTAAATTATAATGTTAAATATTTGTTTGGTTGGTTTATACCATAAGAGAGAGATAAAGTTTGTGTGTCCTTAGCCACAAAAAGGATACTGTTGTGGAAATAATGAAAAACAACCAACCACTAACCAACCCATAAATAATCATAAAGTCAACCTTAAAAGTTTAAATCAATTTTCCTGAAAGTAACGGAAATATAAAACCATTAGATTGCAATTCGTTTGGAAAATTTTACCAACTCAAACTATTAGAATCATCATACTCTTATATACATGGCTAGTAAATATACTACCAGAATCAATAGTAAAATGTTCTTGGAAATGAACTTGCATTGCATTACATTCAATCGAATTTTCTTTCTTTACATATGGAAATATTGTTTTGTATCTGTAGCTATTCCAACTTAGGAAAGAAAAAAAGTTAAAACATTTCAAAGTTTAGATAAGTTTGAATTCGGATATTCCGGTATTTTTTCTATGATGTTAACGTCGATGATGGTGATGATGTTGGTAGTGACAATATTTCCATCCATATATTCAGTAGATTATTTGCTTTTCACATGTACAGAGATGATGTTGTTGACAAAACAACTCTGCCATAACCTAAATATTCCATGCATGGAGTACAAGCTGCTGTATATATCTTGTATTATATTTGAATGCATATCACCACATACATACAACTGTTTCTGCTTGCGTCTGATTGCATTTTACATTTTCAATACTTACATACATACATATGTACATTGCTGTTGCATGTTGATGATTTCCTTGTTGTTTCACATTCAAAATAGGAAAATGATTCTAAACATCTTTTGTGGGCAAACTCATGCATTTTCATTTTTACATTTTGCAACAACAAGCAAAGAAAATGCAAGATAAAATTGTATTGAATATCAAATTCTATAGAAAAGTTTTAAAACTTCATATTTAGAAACTAACATTCAGTAGATACATACATTTACATTTCAATGGAGTTTCCTACATTTCTCAATATTTCCTTGTTTTTGCCTGGTAATATGTTTATAGTTGTTTTATCTGTTCTAGTTTCTCATGTCGCTCTTTTACCAACTCCAAAGGAAATCATATTTTCTAATATTGTATTCGAATATTTACATATGGTCGTATTCATACTTAAATAAAATGTATTGTAAAATTAGTTTTAGGTTTTAAAAATTACAAAAAAGGATTCAAGCCATCTGGGAATGAATCACTCAATTCGGGCTTGAATCAATATGTGTAATTAAACTTGATTCAAGCACTTGATTAAATCCTTAATTGATTGAATTAAGCACATAAAGCCTTAAATTGACTACAAACCCAAAATAAGTTTGATTTAAACATGTTTTATATATTGTTATTTAAATGCAGTCTAATTTTTTTACAAACGTCAAATATCTGTTGGATGACATTTTACATAATGTGTCAACTATTTCATCTATATCTATATCAAATTGCGCAAATTCATTTTGCGCCAACCTTATTTTCCATCTTTGTGGCAACATTATTTGTACTTGGAGTTCACTATTTCACTTGTGCTCCCTCACATCCTCTTGAAATGAAATAAGACTAAAATTAAAAAATAACAATTGTAAGACCCTGCCGACTTCAAAATCCACTGAAATCGTATCGTCACAATACTTAACATTTTTCCATATTTTTCGATTCATTTGCACAAAAATAAAAACAAATGCAAACAACACATTATTTCTTACAATGTTGTTAGAAAAATGATCAGAAAATATCTAGCAACCGTGTCAAATTACAATTTTTGTCATGCAACATTGTCAGAAAAGCTTTTTCTGACAACGAAAATCGTAAGTTCACACTATTGTTAGAGTTTTCCTGAACATCTTTATGCTGTTCTGTGAATTCTTGTTTACAAGATTCTGTCAAAAATTTAAATTCCTTCAAAATTTCTTTAAATATAAATTACTATTTATTTTGCTGTCAAAATAAAACTACATACATCCTAAATATAATTCACATTTTCTATTTTCAAGGCCATTACATATTAAGCTTTGTTTTTAATTTTTGAAACAAAACTAGTTGTGTAAATGTAAATAAAACTGTTAGATCCCCAAATCGTTAATAATTCCAACAGAAAAGATTCCGTAAGTGATCCGTTTGCCTGCAGCTCTTTTCATTCATGTTAAAAAAATCAATAAATTATTTTACTATTCATAGAATATTTATAAAGTAAACATCTGTTTGCCTTCAATTAGTACGTTGCTGTTTTTTTACTGTATTTCTTTGTGGAGAATTAATTAAAAGTCTCCACCTAATGAAAATTTATTAAGTAATAAAAGACGATGTTTCGGACAGACATGAGAACAAACAGTAGCAGTCAAAGTTAAAGCTACAACGAAGCAACAGTGCCTAACGTGAGCCTGAAACAGCCAAATTCACAAATTTTCTTTTTGTTTTCAATGAAACTTGATTGATTGATTAGAATTTTTGTTTTTGGTTAATTACTTAATGTTTTAAACAACATCTTATCGAGCCGCCATGTAAAAGAAATTGTTTAAGGCGCGTTTGTCAGTGCCATTCGCTCGTTGGTAGAAAAAAGTTTATACAATTGATAGTAAAGAATTGATATTAGGGTATTTTAATGGATCAGAATTGTGTTTAATAAATAGATTTAAATAATAACTAAATATTTCATCAAAATCAGAAAGCTTAACGAGGCTAAAATTAAAGTTGTTTACATAAATTTATATTAAATTTTGTTTAATATTTTTAAAGATTAATATAGTTTTTTTTTTTAATTTGCAAGATTGTAGGTAAGATAAGGACTAACTTATGCTATGTATACACGGTTGTTAGATCTTACAACGTTGACAGTAAAATGCGCAGAAAACAGCTAATAATACTGTCAACTTACAAATTTTGTCTTGCAATATTTTCGGTAATGCTTTTTCTGACAACGTTGCAAAAGAAAAATTAAAAGTTCAGACGATTATTAGACATTTTCTGAACGTTTTACTGACAACGTTGTAAGATCTGACAACCGTGTATCACGGCTTTTACACATGTATTTTAGAATATTATTTGCCAGCAGATCTTTAATAATTATTTCAATCAAATCAAGAACTGTTGATAACAAACGTATTTCTTATGAATACTTTACAAAAATAAAGTTATGGGTAAATGAATGTTTTTAATTTTTTTAATTTGTATTTTGCATCCGATTCGATGCAGATTTTATGTGCAATAATAAATAAGTAAGATCTTACACAATCACAAGAGCCACCCTAATATTACATTAAAATCACATGATTCTTTTCAATTGTAAAAAAAATAAGCTTGGTTGCATTAAAACCATTTTCAGTTTATGAATGACTTTGTTTATAAACTGTGCGTCTGTTGTAAACATTTTGTCTGAATTTTACCAGGGATAAGTGTTCACTGAAATATTATTATTTCGCCTTGTGTATCCAAAAATTAGTTATGCATAGTGACATACTGATGGATTGCTTGAACAAAACTTAAAACATGAAATCAAGAACCTAAAAGAACATTAACGTAAAATTTAAAAAATTATTAAATTTATTCCTAAAGTTTAGCGGAATTTTCCGTGAAATCAAATGTAATCAAGAAGTTAATTATTTTTATTTTAAATGTAAATTTTTAATAGTTAACAAAAAAATAAAATGAATGCAATATTTCTTAACAACGCCACCCCATAAACACCACAACTTCAACCAAAACTTGAATGCCACCTTTTAGTGTTTAAAGTGGCAGCAGACCAACCGATTTTATCATTAAATAGAAAGCCGTTTTTACAACTAAAGTTGCTTATTTCAAATGTTACATGTTGCAAAATTAAAATGTTAAGAAACTCAAGTTTAAAGCAAGATGTATTAGTTAAGCAAAAAATATCGTTTCGGCAGCAGGTTGTCTGTATTTATGTGTGTGTGTTTGTGTGAGAGTGAGTGTGTGTTGGTTCAAAATCTCATTTATTCATATATCAAGAAAATGCAATTTTCAATTGCAGCTGAATTCGTTCCAGAGAATGGCCTGCCACGACGTTTACGGACCGCATACACAAATACCCAACTGTTGGAATTGGAAAAGGAATTTCATTTCAATAAATATTTATGCCGGCCAAGAAGAATTGAAATTGCAGCCAGTTTAGATTTAACTGAACGGCAGGTGAGTTATTTTTATTGTTTTTTTCTTTCAATTTTTATACTTTTTACATTCTTTAAAGTGTTTATTTAATAATGGTTTCCATTTGCTTAATGAAGAAACTCAAAAAAGGGAAAATAAGAAAACTAATTTTGCACAAATGGCAACTACTTTTTAATTGCCAGCAAGTTCTGTTTCTTCCAGTTTTAGTTTTTAATTAACGTCCTTTTTCTGTTACTTGGTTAAAATTGCTCATTTTCATAAATTTTGTTTTCTGTGTGTGTATTTGTTTTTCAGGTAAAAGTTTGGTTTCAGAATCGCCGCATGAAACATAAACGTCAAACTCTTTCGAAAACCGACGATGAAGACAACAAGGACAGTCTAAAAGGTGATGATGATCAGTCTGATAGTAGTAAGTGTACAACGATTTATTTCTTTAAATTGTATTTTTGTAGTGAATAATCCAAAAAATAATCAAATACAATTAATAAAAAAATCTAGTTACGATTCTAGTTTAGGTTGATATTGAGTTAGATTTTAATCCCGATCCTCATAAAATGGTTGAAAGATTTTTGTTCTTACAAAACTTGTTTATGATTAATTTAAGCTAACTATGAGCGATAATAGAAGGACATGGCTAAATCGTCTCAGAATCTAATAAGGACCCAGAATCAAAATTCCGCCTTTTTTATCACTTGGTTCCCGCTTTTATTCAAAAGCCTCCTGGTCATGTTACGTATATATGTATAAATTAAGAATGCCACTCTCTTCTTTGCTAATATTGACTGAATAAGTTCTAATTCTAGGTTCTATTCCTAGTATTTCCAAAAAAATATTCGAGCTTAGCATAAAAAACAAAACAACAAAAATATCCTATAGTTTAGCTATGTACTTGCATCCGAAACAAAACGTGAAAAATTTCACAAATAATTATAATTTTTATCTATTTATATGGTAGTTGTATTTAGTTTGCCTGTTTAGGTGAGAGATATTATTATGGATTCTAAGCAATCAATGTTGATCAAAACTATCGTACCATTAAATGCACCTCCGATTATCTCTAGAGCGCATTTATTTTAAAATTAATATTTGTTAACAAATATCATAGAAAAATTAACTATATGTTTTTTAACCATAACAAATATTCGAATTCATAATGTTTTAATTCAAATACATCATGAGTAATACTCTTAACAAATGATTAGTTATTTTAGACTATATATTTGACTCTTGTGATTACTTCATAAAATTTTAGTTAAAAAAACAATTTCTATAAAAAAAACAAAAAAATCAAGAAATATACCACTAAACTTAAAGTTACCACCTTTAATTTAACAAATTTATTTGAAAGTAAAAAAAGAGCAAAATTAAACTGAAGCGTATCAATCACTGTCAGTACAAAAAAAGTATCTTTGATGTTTCTTGTTTTTATTTGGTATCGTTTGAAAACATATAAATATATACAATGATACCCTTTCAAACACCCTATACAACAATAAATCGTTTAATTTAGATTCATCTTCAGCATCTCTTACATTAAATACTTGTTTCGCTTTTGTTAGGGTATCATAAAGTTAACTTCAACCCATGTAATTATAATGGAATGCTTTTTGAAGGATCTAATTTATAAAAATAATTTTAAACTACATATGTACATATAAAAAATATTCCAATTAATTATTTATTGTGTGTACTTTCCCGACAGATTCCAATTCAAAGAAATCATGTCAAGGCTGCGAACTGCCATCCGACGACATACCAGATTCAACTTCAAATTCCAGAGGTCATAATAATAATACACCAAGTGCTACGAATAACAATGCCAGCGCTGGTAGCTGTAAGTTATTATTATTTTTAAATAAAAACGGTTGATATTTAAATAAATATTTATTTTTATATTTTTACAGTAACACCCAATTCTACATTAGAATCCGGCATATCTTCCAATCTTTGTGGCAGTAATGCAGTGTCCGGTTCTAATATGGTTAGTGCTGACTCTAGCGTTGCTTCCAGTGGCAGTTTAGATGATGAAATTGAAGAAGGTCCCATCAATAAAGTCAAAAAGAAAGATGATCAACACATTAAAAAGGAAGCAATTGTTTCAACTTCCACCAAGATCTCACAATTTAGTGGCTACGATACGTCCATTTCAATTGGCATTGGTTCGGGCTATAGACGTGACTCGGATACATCTTCCCAACACAGTCAAGCAACGGGCAATAGTAGTAGCGGTGCCGGTGGTAAACGTCGTTATCAGAATTCGAATGCAGCTGCTAATAGCAACAACATAGCGGACGGTGGTGGTAATTCTTCGTTTTATCCCAGTTACTATAACAATAAACAACCACAACAGCAATTGCAGTCACCACAACAACAACTACAACAGCAGCAGCAACATCCACCACAAACACCTTCACAAGAGTACTATGGGAAATATGATATTGAATTCGCCGCAGCTGGTTCACCACAGCATATTGCCCATAGGCTACAACAGCAACAACAGCAATTACAAAACTCAACAATGCCAGTACCGAATGGTGAATATCTAAGTCCCAAACCAGACTTTTTAGCAGTTTCACAAAGTTCACCGCACCTCAAGTCAGGGAACGAAGTGGCAACGAAACTACACCATGGTCCCAATGTTTTCCATCATCCACCAGCACCAACTTCTACCACAGCTCAGCAACTACAACAACCTTTCTATAATCACCATACTGGTGAGGCATTGCAATACAATGCCTATAACCACCACACTCACCATGGTGGTAACTATGTTGGTCCTCCACTAAGTCAACAACAGCAACAACAAATACCGGGAGAATTTGATGCCAGCGGCAATTTCTATGATCCCAAAACTCAAGGTCCCAATGGAGCTTATTATGACCAAATAAATTTCCAACAGCCAGCAGAATTCCATCACCATCATCAGCAGCAACAACAACAACAGCAGCAACAGCATAGTATGCCTCATATAAATTCAGCCACTGCTACAGCTTTGGGCATACACATGGAAGCGGCACCACCACCGCCACCATCGTTGCCAACTGGCGCACATAACCAAATCCAACAACCATTCTATAATAATCATCATCATCACCACCACCATCATCATCACGGCCAACATCATGGTGTAGAACAGCAGTATAACCCCCACACTTATAATCAACACGGGCATTTTACTCACCATCAGCAACATCAACAACCTATGAGTGGTAAGTATACTAACGTTTTACCGAATAATTGCAGGCACAAACCATTTATTTTCAAAATATACAAAAAAATTTAAAAATTTAATTTTAAAAAATTTTTTAAAAATTGTGGGGTGGCCCCCGACACACCGAATAAATTTTGAAAATTTTAAAAAAATCTAATCTTTCCGAATGTAAAATAAAAAAAAACGTCAAAAAATTGTGCGAAAAAAAAGTTTCCACGTTGTGGAAATAATCGATAAATGTGGAGACTTGGTCGCACAAAATTACAGTTTTTGGAGATTTTGGAGATGACAACTAAACAAACAGTGCAACTTCGACACACAGGCAAACATCATACACTACACACACATACATCACACACTAAAAACTTTTAGTTCGGATTATTTATTTATTAATTAATTAATTAAATAATTAATTAATTAATTTTGTACATTATTTACATTATGTACTATGATTTAAAAAATTATTTTATTAAAAACAGTACAACTGCGACAGTCCGAACATGCGCTATTTCGGTCATATTAATAATTCTGACGCATCAAAATTTCGGACAGCTTAAAATGTACCATGTATTTATTTTATTACTTTAACTCTGCTCCAAACAATTGTCTAAAGTTGTAGCAGTAACATTTGTTTTGTTTTATAATCATACGTTTTTAAAACTATTGTTGCTACTCAAAAGAAAATTAAAATACTAAGTAAAACGTGGTTTTTTGATAGGAAAATAATTAAAAATATGTACATAAAATATTTTTTAAATGTATTTTATAAAAATTAATTCTTTTTTAATAAAAATAGCTCAAAACACAAAATTCCGAATCTTATATACCCACCTTCAAACCATATCTGTGTCGAATTTAATCGCTGTATTTTTAATTCTGTCATGAGCTTTAAAGTTATTTCTCGAAGTTCCTCGTATTTTTAAGCGAGTAATGTAGCATTGAAGTAATTTTCCTAAGGGGGCCTGATATGGAGGGTAAGGTCAATTATGGACCGATTCCCATAAAATTTGTTAGAGATATCGGTTAGTACTCGGCGTACTCGTATTGTTAAGCGAGTTTTGTTCGTTATTTAAGGTAGTCAATAGAAAAAATTAGCTTGTTCGTTAAATGCGATGTTCGTAGAATTGAATGGTCGTTAAATCGGAAAACTACTGTAATATTAACTTATTCATTACATAAACAATTACATACAAAATTTGATACATAATCTTTCAATAAAAATTTTTATTTTTTATGCTTTTAAAATTTAGGTAGCATTGATTCCAAAATTTAAGTAGCATTGCTGCCTAGAACAACCACTGGCCAATCTATCACAAATGGGTGTGTTCTTGACGAAAGACAAAAACAAGTTCCCCAATTTCAAAGGAACACATTCCATTGTAGTATCGATGGAACAGTGAAATACACCCCATGTTGCAACGGTGCTCCAGTGAATCAATAGAGTTGGATACCCTTAAAATATTTAAAGGATAATAAGGCAATTTCGATATAAAAAATTAGTTTAGATTTCTAGAACAAGTATAAATCAATAAAATATAATTATGAAATGTTTAAACAATAACATTAAAAAATATAAAATAGAGTAATAGATGAAATGATCCAAAGAATTATTAGAAAAAACGCACTGAGTGCTCTTTCAAAATCTTTAACTGCCTAAGGGAGGCGACTTGTATCCAAGGAAAACTATTGGACTCCTGATTTATCTTTTTCAAAGTCTAAATACGAACTAGGAGGAACACTACGTTTAAATTTAGACCTCTAAACAGACCTTAGGTTGCTTGGAACCAATGTAAAGTGAACTGTCGTGTAGTACAGGAAAAATACCTAATTTAGATATTTTAAAATAGAGGTGATTATAATACTATATAATATTTTTCACCTAATACATACACTTATATATATTTAGAACCCAAATCAAGAATAACTATTCAGATCCAAATACGTCTACTGTATCTTATTCATAAAATAAAGAATTTAAAATATGAAGTTGAAAATTAAGATTTTAGCATTTAATAGTTCTATAGTGGTATATGGTGATGTCCCCATACTTAGAGTGGCTAGGATGGTACTTAATGTTAGATTTATTGAATATTTTATTGATAGATTTCATGTTAAGTCAAATATTAATAAATTCTGATAGGTATATAGGATATTATATCGGTTAAGAAATGTCCAAATTTTGTCGTTCCACTACTAAGATATCAAAAAAATGTTATTCTTATGTAGGAGTAATAAAAATATTAAATTTTATAAAATAATGCAGCAATATTAAAAAAATTAACAAAAAACCTCAAAAAGCAAAATACTTTATTGACCCAAAAAATTAACAATACGTTCACATTTTATCAAAAATCTCGTTAATTAATATAACGATTTTGCTTTTTATGGAAGAAAATTAAAATATAAGATATTCTTTAAAAAATACAACAAACAAATCGCTTTATTTTGCTAAAAATAATTGTTCAAATAAAGTTTTTTCTCAAAATTTATAAAATTGTACATAGGCAAATTACTTAATTGATTCACTGTATATAGATGGAACAAGAGTATCTGCCAAGCGTTTATGTGTTTAAAAACAACATTGAGTCTTACGGGCGTTATAATCGACTCTGTTAAAACGATCCCGTTCAGAGATTTTTATCAAGTCGCGATTAAGCGATTCATTCATATTGTTCTTATTATTTATATCCAAGTATAAAACGAACTACTTTTTCTGTCCATCAAATACAATTTCATACAATTTTTCTTTTTTATAACTAACTTCAAAATTATATGTTGAAATCATAAGAAAATATTTAGCATTGTTGAAAAAAAACTTAGGGGGTTATTTTGTTGTTGTAGCAGCGACACGTATAAAGTCGGTGTGGCTGGGTTGAAAATCCTTGTTCGTTGAACTTTGAGTCATTCCGGTGCGAAGAACCGATTGTCACTTAATTTTTCATATAAAATGTATTTTGTATTTTCAAAAATTTGTATGAAAATATTTTCAACGCAAAATTTGTGGGTTAAATTTAAAATAAATATCAAGAAATAAAATCGATGGTGTTTTTTTTAAAGAATATTAAATCAATTTAGAAATCATATTCTTAACATTTCGTTAAATTACACTTAATTTTTGGAACTACAAAAACTTCACCTGTTTTCCCAGCAAAAACATTTTGCAGTTGTTCAAGAAGAAGGGATATGTTCATGATTTCTTTTGTACGTATTTTTGTTAATGTATTTTAAATACATGCCAAAATTCTTACAAATTTGTCATAAGTGAAGTTATAAAAAATTGCACCCAATTCACTTGTGTAAATTTTTAACAATATCACACTTAAACAATTATTTAAATATTAAAAATTAATTCATAATACTTTCAATAATGCATTTTAAAATAAAAATAGTACACCAATGAAAATTCACCGAATAAGCACTCATTTTAATGACGTGCTATAATTCCAAATACGAACCCATTCTCGCCAATGACACGTTAATGTTAAAATCATGCATGTTTCCCCTAAATATGAACCAGTTCATTATCAGTTGAACCTATACATTTACTACTTTTTTTACACGTCTTTTTTTTTTTTTTTGCTGGGTTATTACGAACTTCGCTCATAACGAACTACTTTGACTGGTCCGCGGAGTTCGTTATAAACGTCTTGACTGTCATATAATTTATTGCTACTATTTGGAGTATTCAACTGCTACATTAAAACTAAAATACTAATGACTGTATTACTGCTATCAAAATTTGTATTTTTTGCTACATTTATTACTACTGCTGCTAGTTTTTGATCATTTTTAATTACAAAAGTAGTTATTTTTCGTTACTTTAGCTACTTGTATTCTAGTTATTTTAAGTTCGGATTATCAAGTTGTCAAGTTGACAAAGTAGTGAAAATTATTAAAATAATCTAAGGTTATGTATTTTGTGCATGCATATTATGTACTATGATTTATTAAAAAAAATTATTTTAAAAACAGTACAACTTCGACAGTCCGAATATGAATACTTGTTTTCTAGTTATTTAAACACTGGTTATAAGTTCGGATTATCAAGTTGTCAAGTTGACAAAGTAGTGAAAATTATCAAAATAATCTAAGGTTATGTATTTTGTGCATGCATATTATGTACTATGATTTATTAAAAAAAAAATTATTTTAAAAACAGTACAACTTCGACAGTCCGAATATGCGCCCGTCCGGTCACTTCAATAATTCGGACGCTTCTTCGAACAACTTACAATTTTTAAAATTTATTAAATATTAATATGTCTTTTGTAAAATTTTCAGATAATCATGTAGTCCCTCCCATGTCTGGTGATGTTCTCTTAGACACCGATCCACCACCACACATTCAAATACCAACCGGTGGTCCCAACAATAACTTTGTTAATCCTGCCAATGTTCAACCGCCCACAATGCCCGCCCATAATGCAAATTTTCCACAAACTGGACCTGGTGGTAATCTTAATGGTTTAGTTGATAATTCCAATAGTTCATCGGATTTTAATTTTTTAAGTAATTTAGCAAATGATTTTGTACCCGAATATTATCAATTAAGTTAGTTAATGTAAATTTCAGAAATAATTTTATAAAAAAATTGTTTTAAATTAAGTAGCTACAACAAAGTTTAATGTGGTGTATTTTCAAATTGCAAATTTTAACTTAATTAATTATTGTAAATAATTTTTGTTATGTTTGTAAAATTACAATAGAAAACAGTTCTTAAAATTTGTACTTTTAAAATAATTATAAGGGGAGCTATAAACATATTTAAATGATTTCTTGAATATTATTCTAAATATAAACGTATTTCTAAAAAGAATAAAGATGTTTAAAATTTTCTTCCATAAACACAGTCTAATCTATAGAATATTGATAAAAGTATTGATAAAACTAAGATTTTTTTAATAAAAGTTTACTAATTTTAAAAATACAAAATAATTTTTTTAAGCAATTATATTTTCAAACTTAAACAGCAATATTATCACCGACAGCTATTTCCGAATAGTTTTTATATGTTTTTATTCCAAAAGATTTGTTATAGCCAGGAAAACCAAAATATGTTAATGTATGTTTTAAACCATAAAAATAATTTTGTCATCGATTTTTGCCCATTTTACTCATTAAAGCAAAATTGTCCATTTTTTGTGCTTAACATTTTCATGTTTGTGTATTTTTAAAAGCATTTATTTATCCCATAAAGCATATTTTGGTTTATGGGATAGAATATTTTAAAAGGAGGACGTGTCTACATGAAATCCAAAGAAATACACCTATACCAATTTAGAGCCATTCATGTAGCTACGGATACCTTCGGGCATTTAATATATTGTTCCGCTTAATCAAGATCAGCGTTACAAAGTTTCCGACATATACTGTGTGTTGTATGCAATCAGGTAGTTCCGATGATTGTGTATGGCCTTATAACACATTGATGAGGAGTACTATAACCAATGTTGGCTAGTTCGCCCAAAGTTATGAGCCGTTCGGCTGTAAGTACCTCCGCATATCTTATTTATGTTTCGGTAGTAGTTTGATATTATACTTTTTGTCTAAAGAAGTCAACAAGATTTTTTAAGCATAAGCATAGTTGGACTCAATTTCATCATCTAGCACCGATGATGTTGATCCTATTCTCTATGTGGTAAGGTTAACTCCTGAGTAGTTAACTCAGTATGCTACCGGTATCTTTTTGCATAGGAAAAATATGTCTTTCATTGAAAAATATAGATTTCAGATACACAAGTATTTTAGATCCTTTCTATTAAGAAGTATTACGACATCGTCTGCATAGCAGGCAAGTCTGTGTCCTTCCTCGGTTACGGTCCTTAAAATACATTTATCGTAGTATCCCAGAGTAAATGGAACAAACAGTGTTGCCATATATGAAAATTTATATTCATTTTAAAATTTTTTTTGAGGTGGTGTGAAAATTTTTATACAAAAAAAAAAGATTTTTAAAAAATTGGAAACTTAAGGTTTTTTTACTCCATCAAGAATTAATTTTCTCAATAATATTGTTTAAATTTCAGAATTTAATAATCAAATACATTTATATTTGTCCAAAGATAAGATTATACAATGGGAGTCAGAAGGCTGAAATAAAATTATAGATTTAACAAATGATTGTATATAAAATTTAACACAATACAGCCCGAATTTCCTTCCGAATGACAAAACCAGAGCGAAGGAAATCCTTTCAATTTAACTTATAGTTTCATAGTAATATTTGCAAATCTGAAAAGCATTTTAGCTTTTATTTAACTATTTACAGTTAGGATTTAATTTATATACATTTTTTGTATAAACTTATATGGCAACACTGCGTACAAATCGCAGTTTATCGATCTGTTTCTTAGCATCGGTCAACATAAAACTGATATAAGGATTGAATAAGAATGTTAGTGTGTACATTATTGAAGGAGTTAAATTAACATTAAAAATGACAATGCATTCTTAAGTTCGAAATCTAATTAAAAAATTCGGAGAATTTTGTCAAATAAAAAAACTGTTCATGAAAATTGAAATTTTCGTATCGAAATTATTGTTTGTTTTTCGTAATATATCAATAAAAAATATTAAATGCTACCGGAAAATAGTTATTAGATTCATTTTCTTTCGGCAGCTTAATATACATCAAATTTAGTAGACTTTTTTGTTTAAAAAATTTCTTTAGCCTGTGCAATTCTTTTAAAATGCTTTTACTATGTTTAATTTTGGAAATTATATTTTTTATAAATACCCCTTATTTTTCTATCAAATTTGTTTGTTAAACATTAAAAAATTTATTGAAAAAATCGGCCTTACATTTTTCTTTTCAAAGTGTTAACTTCCGCACATTTAAGTGCAATACAATACAATTTTTTTCTTAAATTTATATAAAATTAATTCTATTCTTGTAATATTGTATAATTGTAGTTATGAAAATATTAAATAATAATATTAAATTATGCAAATGTTCTTTTTCTTGTAAAATATTAAAATTTTTTGCTAAAACTATTTTACATAATTATTAAAAAAATAACAGCAAACAAACCTAAATCTATCACTTTAAAAATAAATTCTAATTAAATGTAACAATAAAACAAAATAAAAAATAAAAATGATATATAATAAAATTTATAATATTACAATAATAACTAAGTAAATATTTTCTAATTTAAGTTCTAATTATTGATTTAAAGAAATATCATCACCCAACAATAAAATACTGTGAATAAAGAAATATTAGTTTTTTTTAAAGCAACATTTTGTAAACAATTTTAAGAAGAAACTACATTTCAATGAAACAATAACAGAAAATGGTTAAAACCCTTAAATAAGACATGTCCCTTAGTCCAAATGTAAACTGACAGCTTCAAGATGGATCGTTTTAATGTCAACACTTCGACATCCTGCTGTTTTGTTCTTCTTTAGTTTTCTAAACATCCCACAGATTGTACATATTACATATATGGTTTTGTGCCAGTATGTGTTCCAACAACTGTTGTGTTAGTAAAGAGCATATTTTCTTAGGAAATTGTATTTAATGTTGTAGTACTTTCCGATGTAAAAATATAGTATGTATTAGATTGGTTAAAGGCATATAAATTAAGTGAAGTTGTAATCAAACATTATTACATGAACTATTAGTTGTAAAATTAATATTAGAGAATAAAAAGTTATTATACCCTACACCACTTTAGTGGGGAGAGTATATTGGGTTTGTGCTGATGTTTGTAACATGCAAAAATATTCGTCATATACCCACCTTAAAGTATACCAATCGGCTTAGAATCGTTTTCTGATATACCTGTATAGCAATAAAACTAAGTTTTATACAAGCCTTGATGATCTTGCCAAATTTCATAAAGATCGGGCCTCATTTGACCTTAGCTTCTATACAAAGTCCCCTTCAGAAAATTACTTCAATGTCCAAAATTTACTTATAAGCACAAATATCGCGATGAAATTTAGCACAAATAAATATAATATAAATATATTCTCAAAACATTATCGGACTTGCTTAATGCATCGGAACAACGAATTATTATAAAGAATAAATAATTGAATGTTTATGAATAAGATCCTAAGTTCTTACAATTTGATATTATAAACGCATTAATTAGTCTTGTAAAAAGACTGTTGTCAAACAGCTGGTCTTCTTGTAAAATTTTCAATTGAGTAAGAAATCATGGAATACTTTTTAAAAATAAAGTACAACAAGTAAATGTTGACAATAATCAGACAATAATATTTCAGATTTCATCACTATTCTGGTACATATTTAAAAACAGTTATAATCATTAGAGTAATTTTTCGGCTGTACTTTTTATGGGGGCTATGATCAAATAAGGACCTATACTCATAAAATTTAGTGTATCGATTTACGTTCATTAGAGTTTTTTCTATATGAGCGTTACAATAATTATTTGAAGGAGATGTTATATGGATCTAGGATCAAATAAGGTCCCATGAATGCCATTCTTTACTATATAATTTTAGAATACAAAATTTACTTCGTCTGAAAGACACAGCAAAACATTTGTGTTAAATTCTATCAAATTATCTTTTACGTAAGAAAATGTGCTAAGAAAAGCAAAAAAAATGAAAAAAAAAGCGTACTAAGTCCTTAAAAACCGCAATTTGTTTTCAACAGCATTATTTTTAAATTGTTTCGCAACCGATATAAAAAAAGGGGAAAACTAAGAAAAAGAAAACTAAAATATGAAATACAAGATAAGTTATAAAGTTTTTGGCTTCTCCCGTAAAATTTACAAACAAGGACATGTTAAGTTTGCCTACTAAGCTAACGAAATGTTATTTTCAATCTCACTTATGTGGATAAATAGATAGTTATAGTAGTAGTTTTCTTTACAGTTGGTCAACGATATTTTCGTAAATATTGTATACTTTAAATTTTAGTTTTGTTTTACATTATATATTTCCTGTTATAATTAAAATTTTTCGAAATCAAATCGTTCGTATAATATTTGGATCTAAAATAACAAATAACATTTATATTCCAATGCAAAATTCTTGTTTTATTATGCCTTTAAAAAATTTTAAACATGTCCCAAAGGATTTAATGGTTTTAAAATCTCTTCTGTTATTTAATGCACTCAAAGTACTGATAGTTGGTGGAGAAGAGTGCCATTAGATATTTGGATGTACATATTTCGTATTTTCTCGTAAAATTCTAAAAGCCATTGTAATTTGTAATGTAAACTGTCAACATGAAAGCAAATGCTCAACATGAATCACATCACACCATGCGGGCAGCAGGCAACGAAAGCATTGAGATTGTTAATACGATGGCCAGCTGAGAATAAAAGAGGATGGTGTCACTCTCATACGCTCACATTCTGCATCAAACAGTATCACACTTTTAGGAAGAGTATTTTTGACAGAAGCGGTGAAAATTTAAGATTGATCACCGAACAGAGAATTCAACTGGAACAGCAAACAACAATTGGACAACGTAAACGTGTTAAAACCTAAATAATGTCAAAAAATATTTTAACATTTTATTTTCGAAATGGGTTTTGCTAGTGTTTGATTTTTTCTTTCTTTTTGTTAATATTTCCATGGAAGGGAAATCCCTAGAGTATGGATGTGTTGAAAATTGCTGCTGAGTATAGATAATTTCATTAAAATTTGAAATTATTTTGTGGAAAAAATTAATAATTTAATATGAAGAATGTGTTATTGTGAAAATAATATATTGAAATTCTTATCAAGGGAACTTTTTTTAAAAAAGGTAAGAAAAAAACATAAGGTGTTTGCTGCGAAATTTAAGATAGTTAAATAAAAATGCCTACATATGTAGCTTTTTCTTACAATTATTAATAGGATATTTAAAGTAACCAATTATATCATGTGTATCAGAGAAATATTATCGATTAAAGGATAGTAATTAATTTGTATCACAAAATATGTGCCTAAAGTGCAATGTTCGTCTATCCGGAATTTTTGAAATGGTCGAAAGTTTTCTGATGGGACCTTTATTTTGAACACAAAAAATCAACAAAAACAAACAGAAATCAGGGAAAATGAAGTGACAAATATTGAAAAAATTTTATTTTTGAGCATGTCATTAAACGACTATAAAGCCTTTAAAAGATATTGCTACTTCTGAAGTCATTATCAAAAGTTCTCTTCTTTTTTTCGAAGTTAATCGGAAGTAAAATTGCATTATTATAGAATACAACTAATTTGACTTAAATAATATTAACATTAATGTTAAAATTTGTGTCTTACTTAATATCCAAAAGTACTAACCTTGGTTTCATCCAAATCGAAACTTCCCATTTATATATTTAGTTTGAAAAAAAATTGTAGAAACAAATATTTCCACGAAATTTCATTGAAATCAGGCTACGGTTTCAACTTACTCCAATATTGACAACCGAGATTAATTTGATTTCAATATTAAAGTGTATGATATTATTTTTACTTTTTTGAAAATTTCAATATTACTAAAAATACAATTTATAGCTAAATATTGTTTCATAAAAATTTCTAAAATTATAGATATACAGACATTGGGCCATGTTATGGGCCATGGAGCTATTTTTACATAAAGCTTATAACAATTTACAAGCTTATGTTAACAGCTGGGAAAAAATAATGTTCTATAGCTCAAAAACAACTAATGCGTATAGAATTTAATTGTCAATTAAAAGTAGTAACATCTGATGTCGTAAAAACTTGGATCAACAATATCTTGCTCAGCGAACATGGATTTAATGATGACATTTAGCTCATTAATTAAAACCGTAAGAAGAATGAATATGCGTATATATATATATAGATCTTAAAAGTATATATTTTATAAAATCAAAAAATATAAATAAATAAGTATAAAATTAAATTCTAAACCGATTCAAAAAGTGTGTGTTTACTTAAAACTTAATAGTATTAATTTATCATAATAATTTGTTTAAACTTACTCCCTTAGCTAATTTTGATGAATTTGAGTTTAAATAAATAACAATGTATGGTCTTAATTTTACTTTCAATGAAATTCGACCTTGACTAATATGTAGACACAGACCATTTAAATACTTTTCATAAAAATAATTTTAATCATTAAATTTATTGCGTTTTTATTACAGGAAATTTGTAGTTTGTGTTAACAAGAGCAATAAAATGGTTTATGGGGGCATCATCTTATTAACGGGCTACCAACTACAGCTACTTGAAAGTCAAATTACCGACAAATTACGATTAATCAAAAGTAGAATATAGTACGTACGTAAAAAATAGGCTCAAAAATTATTATGGTGAGGTGTTTTAACGTGAAGCGATATATCTTTAAAACTTTTTTAGTATTTTTTAATAAAAGATAAAAAATTTAACTTGAACATAAATTTCGTAATAAAATTTCTTAAAATTTGTGTATAAAATGCTAACATAAGGGTTAAATACTAACGTTGCCAATCACAGGTTATTTATCTAACCATCATTTGTACAAAAACTAGAAAATGTAGGTATTTAAGAATTGTTTATTGTTGATAAGGTTTTTACTATATCGATTTTGTTTGGTTGGGTCTTGTTTTATTTATTAGTGTCTAAAACGGACAATGACATCTAACTATGAAAATTATTTTCAGATGTGATAAAAAATGTTATCAAAATACAAAAAATTTATATTAAAATTCTTAATTCACAGTATCCAGTAAAATATTTTCAAATTTTAGTAATGAGTTTTGTAGGTAATGTACTTATTTCATACATTACTTGGTAATGAGTTGTCGTTATCAGTAACATAAATTAATTTTTTTTGAATAGAATTTGTAGTCAATTGTCTATAACGATAAAATTTTATCAATCTTAAGATTATATTTCAATTACAATAATTACTTGGCAGCTAAACTATTATTGATGCCTGTTAAAATTGTCTAAACAAGGATTTTAGGTAGGATTACATAGTTTCTTATATTTAATAGAAGTGTCCCACTTTTTTAAATTTGTTTTTTCCAGTAAAGAAATAATGTAAATCAGACGACTATATATAAATTTAAAATCTTTTAAACTGTTAAAAATCATTGGACCATGAAATTTAAACATAATAAAAAACCGGTCACCCATGTTTTTCTGTATTACAAAAATATCAACCGGTTTTTTTTTTGAAATGTCTACTATTCGACCTATACGAAACCCGGTTTTTGGAAAATGTCGAATAATCGTTCACCCTAGTACTTTCGCAAAAATTTTATGTGAAATAATATGCGGATAACTAACTCTGAAACAGCTTTCACATATAATTTTTTTGGAAATTTTGAAGAAACATTCAAAATTCTCCTACAATCGCTACATATTGTGAGAAACGTTTTCGCTAACCTTACGAAAAGAGCACTAAAAATTTGTAGTTTTCATTACCCTAAAATTAAGATTCTTGGTAAAATTTTATAAAAGAAAGTTTTTTGTGTTCAAACATTTTTTCGACCTGGGGATTTATGAACATGGTCTGTAGAAAAAAGCGCTATTTTTGAACGAACATTCATTTAGAACAATTAGATATCAAAATAGGTATGGGGGTCCGCGAACGAACATTCATTTAGAACAATTAGATATCAAAATAGGTATGGTGGTCCGAAAATTAAATACACAAATTACTAGAGGGATCCCAAGGTATAAAATGATGGGAACGGTGGTACCAGTGTTGCCACAACAAAAACAAATTCCAACAAAAAATTCGAATAACAAATAACCAAATTTAGAAAAAAGTTTATTTATTTCATACACAGGAAAAAATAATACATAACTGGAATGAATTTTGTAATAAATTGTATAAATCGAACATGCCTTTTTTCCCAAACCATTTTCATTCAAAATATTAAAAGTTCATAAATACATTTTATGACGGAACATGACATGACGGAATTTTTTGGTATTTTTACTTTTTTTCTGCAATATTCATGAACAAATTGCCACAAAGTCTGTTATCTACTAATCTGTTTCCATATTTAGTAGATAGCAATCCTTTATTAGCGTATTTTGTACAATTTAGGAACTTATTTTTAAATATTATTAACTTTATCAATGAAAGCAGTTCATAGTATTTATGCTGATACTATTTTTCTGTGTCTTTACATGTAAATTTGAACTTTAAAGTAAAATATTCATTTTCTGAAATGGAATTTGTATAGGTGGTTGAGTCAGTTATGTGCCGATATTAATCAAATTTCTTCGGGATTTTTTATATTGAAAGCGACAGAAGCTTTCACATCCGAGTTCCCAATAAGAATTCAGTACATGAGTCATACTGAACTGATGGTGTTAAAATGTTTTCATTGACGGCAGGAGTGGAAGAGTGGAAGGAGGCTTCTATTTTGAAAGATTTGGAATCAAATCGTCCTTTAGGCTACCTAATTATTGTAGTATCTTATAGGCAGATATCTGCTTATAGGAGTCGCCAATCGGCTGAGGTATTATCAAATATCGGATGATACGATCAAAAATCTAGAGGGTGTCTTTACGACGTCCAGGAATATGAGTCCCTGAATATAAGTAGTAATTGTTAGGGAAACTGTATAGCTGATAAACTTGGCAGAAATGGTATTTTTGGTCCCCAAAATGATTTTTAGTGGATTTAAAATACATATTATTTTCGCATTTTATTGAAATATGTTTTAAAATTATCGTACTCTTTTGCTTATACAGAAAATTTATTGAAAAATAGTTTGGCGTATATTCCTCTTTTAATGCACTAAAATCCGTTTAGTGGAGCAGGAATAGTCTGTCAATAATTTTGATTATTTTTCTCGCGATAAATCTAAATTACTGAAATTGTACCGAAATCGAAAGTTTTAATAATTAGTAGGGTAATAAAAAAGTGGTCAACAAGTCTTTTATTTATGCATGTATGTATATTTTTAAAAAATAGTTATGTATATTACATAAATTCGAATAAAATATTTTTAAACACAAATATAGTTACAAAAATACTTTCAAACAAAAATCCAAAAATAACCATTCACAGATTTTATTAAAGTGATCAATGAAAAACTTATTTAATTAAGCTAATTAAACATCTCAAGATCAATGAAATATTTGAACGACTTTCCCAATCTTTGTTCTAAATAAAATCGACAATTAAACCAATAATTGTTGTTGGTCCTTGATATCAAGTTCAAATATAAAGTAATTTTTTATTTCTGTTATTTGCTCGTAATCTTGTGAAATTAATTTAATTGTAACAAATAAAAGTGTTCAAGTAAAATCATTTTACGCACTTGTTAAGTTGTATTGAAGGTGAAAAAGAAACAGTAGCAAGTCTGTCTATCTGTAGTTATGTCTCTTAACCCTTTCACACAAAGTACTTTATTTACTTGCACACAATAATCAAATATGTATGAACGTATGTACATATGTACTGAGTAGTTACAAGTCTGCCAGTCAGACAGTTTACCAATAAACTCAGTAGCCAAGAAAAATAAATCTTTTACGTTGTACCAGTTTGTATACATAGTTTTGAATTAAGCTTTAAAAATGATTTCATTAAATTGAATTGTTAAAAATAGACTTTTATTGAAGTTTATTGTGACTCTCTAAAAATATTATAAAACCCTCAAAGCTAATAATAATAACATAAACAAGTTAAAAATATATACATATATAAAAAACTATATCACTTAGTCAGTTCTCCAAAACCAAATTGTATTATACAGACATTTAGTCATTTAAAGAATGTGTTTGCGTAGATTTTATTCACACCAAACATTTTTTATATTTGTATATAATAGCAGTAATATATTATCACATACTCTAGTTAATTTTTTAATTGGTTTAATAATCAATTTACAGTGATTCCCAATAGTTTGTACTGGTATGTCACAAAATCATTTGTATTGGAAATCCAAATCGTACCGCTTCGTTGGTAAATTTCCAAAATACATTTATTAACAGTTGCCAACAAAATCTAAAGCCACCTTGACGTACATACATATATCTATCGGATTTCTTGGACAATGTTTCGAATTGGTCTAAATACGAACCTTAATTTACCCATCACACCAGGTTTTCGAGATATGTATCTTAACATCGAATTTGACTATATCAGCCTTTGTCGCTATTTCAACGACTATTCAGATTTTATTTATAAAAAAATATTTATTTAAAATGTCATTGTTTATCTCAATTCTTATATATTTATGATATTTTTTCAAATAAATAATTCAGTATATTTGATTTTTTTTTAAATTTTTACATTGAGAATCTCTGACTAATAAATTTTGAGTCTAGCAGATACAAATATTTTTTCACACAAATGAAAAGTTTAGAGACGTGGACAATAAACGGTAATATTTTTTGAAAACACATTGTTAATGTTTTAAAAAAATGAAATAGTTTTTTTTCGTTTCATTATTTTATTAACCACAAATAGTTTCACGATTGTGCGCAAATGATAGACGAAGGTCAATTAAAACGGGGAGTAACATGCTAAAGTCCAGACGAGAAAGGTAGACACTTAAACGGAATATTGTGTAGCAGCAGTTGGTCACAAAAATATGTGGTAAAAAACACTTAAAAATAGAAACAAAAATACCGAAAATATAATTTATATATTGTTTAGTTGATAGTGCAACCTAATTAAAATTACGTGTCTAAAACACTCAGCTACAGATATACGAAATATCAATACATCATACATGCATACATACATACATACATACATACATACATACATACATACATATGCATATATATCACTCCTGTTTAATGTTGTGTTAAAATTGAATAGTACCGTTTGAGTGTTTTGTACATACAAATTATACGTTTAGGTTTTTTGAAACAATTCACCAAACTGAATTGTTTAATTTATCATAAATATTTTAATTAAATTTAAACGTGATTTTAATTTATATTCAGAGCAAAAACATGGAATCCAACTAAATAATGCGGAAGTCTTTGCACAATCTTGGTATTAAAAAATATATATTCCAAAACATTCCATAACAAAGGAATGCTCACTTTAAGATAGTAACTAAAATAATTTCATATTAAGTAGATACCCTACATTCATTTAGAAAAACACACAACACTTTGCTGCTGGGCCAGCAAACATTTTTTACGCCTATTGCAATTTTTTATTGATTTAACCTAAACTATCAACAACATTTAAAATTTTGTTTAATTATCGAAACATCGTTTGAAGTATCCCAGCATCGTTGGGCGATTCAGTGTTGAGCATTGAGTATCCCTTTAGAGTTTCATGTATCACCTTTGCTTATCACACGGGGACATCTGGAGATTGTTGGAACTCGGGAATCATCTGAAAAAAGAAAATTTATTTTGTTCATTTTAAATAGAATACATTAACAGCCAACAGTGGAACAAAATGGATTTATTTATACAAGAGCGGCGCTATTGGGACTCAAAGTAGGGTAACTTCGATAAATAAAATTTTTATACAAGTACATTTTCCCCCTTCCGATACATATTTTGAGTCCCCACAGCGCTTCTTGCAAATTTGTGGGGTTAATTTTCAAAACATAAACTTAAATAATCTGAGCTTATGACCATGTCAAATTTTGTCTTAACGCTTCGAGATGCCCTACCCACAAACTAAAGTAGGGCGTCTCAGGTTTTTTTGTTCAAAATCAGAAATGTTGATGGTTGAAATCGAAAATTTTAAGTGTTCGAAATTAGAAGTTTTTGAAATTTCGTATTTGAATTTGTTTTAGAAGTTTAATTGTTGTAATACTATTAAATAACAACAGTTTATTTACTGATTAGACTAAAAAAATTTAATTTTATTATCGTACAAAATACTTGATTGAAATACACAGAAAAAAATATGAAAATTTTTTTCCTAACAATCGCTTGTTTAAATTTATAAAATTTTTATTTGGTTCAATAAATGTTTTTTGTTTGAGTTATGTTTTTATGTTTGCATATGGAACACAACAATAGAACAACTTTTGAAATGTACTAAAATTAATTGATATAATTCTTATTTGGTTTATAACGTATAAGTATTTCAGTTTTAACAGTAAGTGAGAAATGATATTTCCGTTTTCTTAAAGTGTTGTAAATAAAAAAGTAAGCAATTTTACATTTGGTTTGGTAAATTGTTGTATGTACGAATGCATACTCCATTTAAGATAAAAATAAAATTGATGTTAGAATCCAAAAGATTGAATTAATCCCATATTGTAATTATATTATAAATATATGTTCTTAACGTAGAAAATAAAACAACTCTGTTTTTATACCCTTCACCTTCGTGAGAAGGCTATATATATGTATAAGTTTGTCATTCCGTCTGTAATTTCTATAATATAATTTTCCGACCCCATAAAGTATAGCGGAGTTGATTAAGCTATGTCCGTCTGTCTGTCCGTCTGTGTGTTTGTTGAAATCAATTTTTAGAGGACCCCAGATATCGGCGAGATCCGAATCTTCAATAATTCTGTTAGACATGCTTTCGAGAAAATCAGCAAAATCGGTCCATAAATACAGGAGATATGAGCAGACAAAAACTGTAAATTACAACAACAAAACACATAATCACACGGTAAATTTTTTATTGCACTTGTTTATAAAAACAATGCTGAGCATGACGTCACGATACAAACAAGGATTATGTTGTTATTGGTTAGAAACATGAAATTTAGTATGTAGAACCGGATTAGGTTCGAAAACTTAAAAGGGGATTTTTTTGTTACTTTTTCTTTCTACAAAAGGTACTTTTTGAATTTTCTACAATATTGAACCTAGAAACATGATATTAAGTATGTAGAGCCCGGATAAGTCCAGAACACATAAAAGGGGACGTTTTGGTACTTTCTCGTTCTACAAAAGGTACTTTTTGAATTTTCTATAATATTGAACCTAGAAATATGAAGATCAGCATGTAGAGCCCGGATTAATTTAGATCGTATAAAATGGGCTACAACTGGAATTTTTTTATTTTTTGTAATAAAATTCGTAATGACTGTTTTTTAAAACATCATGGTGAAGGATATATAAGATTCGGCACAGCCTAATATAGAACTCTTACTTGTTTATTTTGAAAAAGATATAATTTGCTCAAAACTACAAAAAATCAAACAGGTATAAAACATTGGTGGTTTATATATAACAATTAAAGAAATCTGAAGACTATCGGACAATCTTAATCATAGAATTTATGATACACAAATTTTGTGTTTGTTTGTATGTTAATACTTAAACAGAGAAAAAAAGAAATATACACGCCTGGTACCAAATTGACACCAGAGTGTTTACAATTATTGACTACTCAAATTTTATACACATCCGTTGTCTAATGTTAACAAACGTAGTGAGCTAAC
Organism: Lucilia cuprina; assembly: GCF_022045245.1. Classification (NCBI taxonomy): domain Eukaryota; kingdom Metazoa; phylum Arthropoda; class Insecta; order Diptera; family Calliphoridae; genus Lucilia; species Lucilia cuprina. The sequence continues at coordinate 44,569,463 of NC_060952.1, read as the reverse complement.
AATCCGTTGTCAATAGTTATTGAAAAACTATAAACACTTTGGTGTCAACTTTGTTCCAGACGTGTATATTGCTTTTTCCCCTTTGTGTGTGTTCCTGTATGTCTGAAAAAAAGGCAACTTTTTGCTTTGAAATTCAAGTGGGGGAGATGCCACGTCCACTTACTTTACAACTACATATTAAAAAACTTTGACACATGTACGATAAACTTTTGTGTCAATATGAATATTTTGTTTAAAAATGGGCGGATAAAAATAGTGGGCATGTCATCCCATATATATAATTAATATTTTGCACAAACAAATTTTGACATCCATGTTAGTATTTGCCTAATAAATTAGCGGATCACGGGGGAATGGTTTCTCCCATATATAAAAAATTGTACATTGGGAACACCATTATAGCTAGAATCCTCAAATTTTGCACGAGCAACACTGAAATCACATGTGAACAATTTGCCGAAAAATAATCTTACTTGCAATAGGGACTTAAAAAATTAATTAAATTTTACATCTGGAAAAATAGAGGAAGTAGAATATTCAAATGTTGTATATATTGTAAAGGGCATGGTACCTTCCATATGAATAAAATACAAGAAAAATCAAATATTCTTTTATTTACGATACTTTTAGAACAGGTTCCACTAGTACCTTAGTTTTAATATATTTACTATGGCACTGAAATTATAGAATTAAGTGTTAACAAAACATTCTGAGCAATCGACTACCGAAATTTTTCAACACGGTAATAACATTGGAATACTTTTACTTTCGCTTACAAATAGGGTGTTAAAAAGTATTTGCAATTTCGCTTATATAGAAGTCAAATATTCTACTCACTGTACCACTGTTAGCTAATTTATTGCTCTTCAAATTTTCACCTAAAAATTTTATTTTAGATTTAATTTTTGTAAGTCAAAGTCACTGAAAAGTAAGTGGTTACCTTTTGCTGAATCAGTTAAAGAATTTTTCTAATGAATTTGTTTAAGTGTTTAGAAAAATAAAGTCAACATCAGTAACTCTTCTAACTACAAATTCCATTTATGAGATAGATTTCAGAAAATGATTTAAGGCTTAATATTAATAATGCACTATAAATAAATATATTAAATCTTAATCTCTTACCCCCGTATTCATACAAATATTAATCAGTTATTTTAAGTTTAGTACTCACATTTTCTATACAAAATTCCTACAATAAACCCTCAATAACTTTTATTTATTTAAGACTCTTGTTTTTTTTTGTAACTAAAAATATTTACAGACAGTTTTATTGCAATTGTCGAATTAACAGTCAATCCAATTATTAACTGTTTTTTTAATAGAAATTAATTAAGTTGTCGCACTAATAGGAATTAAGCAAACTGAAATACAATTGAGGTAACCAACTTTAAATTTTTAATAAAAGATATTTAGAAAACAGAGTCATAAAAGAAACTTATTGTAATTGATCTATTTGTTTGTTCTGGTTTTTTTTCTGAAAGTGTTTTCACTATGGATTATATTTTTAAAATCAGTACGTATAATTAGCACTTGATTTGTAATTTATCAAAACAAATATTAAGACTCTTTTCATAGTATTTCATAGTAAACAATTTTGTTTTAAACTAAAAATCAAAATAATACCTTATTCTGATCCAGACAGACATAAACCATAAATTTGTATATTTAATCCATAATCGGTTCATTGTTGTTTTTCTGTCATAAAACTGGAAGAATTTATAATTGATTCGATGATCATTTAGTAATTTTGTAAATGATGATGATGATAATATTGTAGAAAATGTTGATGTAGGGTATACCAAAAAAACGTAACGCGAACAAATGTCCGGTAAATGACGAAAAAAATAAATCTCCAAACAAAAAACTCTGAACGGTCTCAACACAAAACACTGAATGATGAATCAGGAGATGACAACCCATATTTATACACAAACTCAAAGGAGTAAAATCCAAAGAAAAACAAAAACAATCCAGCAAGCAACACATACTAGAATTGAGTAAAAATTAGCATGGAGTATATTTTGCAACAACTTTCTTACATTCAACTGGGCAAGTTGAAGGAACAAAACAAATCTTTAAGAATCTCAAGAAAAAAAGTTAAGGGATTGCAGTGGTGGATGGCTAGCTGGCTGGCTGATAATTGATAGTACAAGTTTTAGACTGAAGAATGTGAAAAGACAGAAGATACTTACAAACACTCAGATTCTCGTACAAACCAAAAAAAAAAAAAAAATAAATAAATAAAAAACACTAAGAAAGAAGAAGGGTTCGTCTCACTGTGATTGCATTGTTGTGATCCTTTAAATAATTTAAACATATTACTGAAGGCACAAGGGAGTGTCATTGAATGTTGGTTGTTGAACACTTTTATTTGTTCCCTGTTTTATTCAGTTGTTGCTTTCCATCATTTCGAATGATGCACTCAAAAAGGTCAGCAACTTGTATTTACACTACTTGGTCAAAAACAATGCGAAACAAACCAACCATGCATCCATCGATCCCTGATCTATGTTGTATGTGGAAAGAGTTGCTAAACTTTATTTTAAATAATAATAACAGAATAGAATCAGGAGAACAAAGCGAAAAAGAACATTATTTCATTATCTTGCAACTATTTAAGTATTTTACTTTCGACATTGCACCAGGTGTACCGTCAGACAATCGGTTGAGAGTATATTTTTAAATTTTAACTATTTGCTGCATTTTTGGGGTAACTAGACGAAAGAGTAATGAACTGCCAGAGATGCTGGCTGTGATTCCATGTAATGACCTTGAACACACTTGTAATTTTATCCAGCAGACAGACTTCGACTTTTCAGTCGCAGTTGTTCTTAAGTTCCCTGTATGCCACATCCTTTGTAAAGAAGAATAGAGAACAAATCTTCTAAATTTATTGGCAACAGCTGGTTTTTTGCTTACAATGTTGTTAAATTGTTTTCTGTTAATGTGATTTAATGTTGATTTTTGTTTTCATATATATTTTGTTTTCATTTTTTGTTGACCAATTTCTAAATGTTCTTTCTCATTAATTTTATTTTGTTTTTCAAGTACTTAAACTCATATAAACGTTTTTCTTATTATATTAAGAAATTTTCAAAAAATCTCTTTTGGTTTGTATGTGCGATTATTATTTGAGTGTTTTGAAATTTTATTTGCGAGAATTTATGCGTCCAATCGACTTGTGTGAGTAAAATAATCAGGCCAGACACAATTCAAGAAATTAACAAAAGCAACAACAATTAAGGAAGTAAAATATCACTTTCTGGTCATTGCACTCTGTTTATTTGAATATCTTCTTTAATGCACAGTGGTATTATTAAAGAATAAAAGAAATGTTAGTTTTCTTAGACCTAGTTTGTTGGAATTTTTTTTTAAGAAAATAAAATTTAATCGATTAAGATTTTAATGATAATTTTTTGAAGAAATCGAAAAAGAAAGTACTGTTTACTAAATTTTAAAATTTTGAAATTTTGTACATAAATAATGACTTACTTAACCCTTTGACGATCAAATCTTTTTGGTTTAGTCAATTAATTTTTTGTTTGATTGTCTATGGCCTCATAATACAATATGTTGTAAAGATCGGTAGACAGATTCAAAACATATATATATATATATATATATATATATATATATATATATATATATATATATATATATTATATATATATATATATATATATATATATATATATATATATATTATATATTATTATATATATATATATATATATATATATATATATAATATATATATATATTATAATATAAATTATAAATATATATATATATATATTATATATATATATGTATATATATATATATATATATTATAATATATATATAATATATATATATATATATAATATATATATATATATAATATATATATATATATATATTATATATATATATTATATATATCGCACAGCCCAAACGGCTGAACCTAGAATCATGAATCATGAAAGAAATTTTCACAGCAGATGTGTTTTTGGTTATGTAGATCCACTAAGGAGGTATTTTTGGAAATTTGCACATTTACGGGTAAAAAGGGGAAAAACGGGTAAAACAGGTTTTCTTAATTATCTTACACAATATAGAGAGATACAAAGAAAGTTTTAAATGCACGTGTATCTACTCTTAAAATGAGCAGATGGGTGTCTGGTACTTTTTTGAAATTCGTACCTTTAAGGGGTAAAAATGTGTTACAAAGGTGATTTTGGTACCTTTTTTGGCCCTTTAAAACTTTTAAACTAATTAATATATTGAAATTTTTCTAAATATTTTGGATACATCTCTCAAAATTATGAGACACCTGTTTCGTACTTTTTTTTAAAATTCAGCCTTTTTTCTGTGAAAAAGGGAGAAAACTGTATTTATGGTACTTTTTTAGGACATTAAGAAAGCACTATTTTTCTGGAACAAATGAATGCAGATTTGAATCGTTTGAGTTTTATCTGTGATATATAGATTAAAATACGGAATATTTTGTAAACATAATTCTCGAAAAAGTATATTCCTAAACGAAAAGGGGAAAAATTGTATTCTTTATTAGTACTTTCCACTTAGGTAAAATTTATTCCATTTTTGGTACTTTTTCTTCTTCAAATGATACTCTTTGTATGTTCTTTAATATGAACTCAAAACATATGATTATTAAATATACACAATCCTCATTGATTAAGATTCTTTAAGAGACAACTTTTTAGTACTTTTTATCTCATAAATTGTACTTTTTTAATTTTCTAAAAGATTCAACATTAATTTTAACATACATGGTCTTGACTGAATAATATTCTGTAAGTGGTAAGGATAACCGGAACACACACAGTTATTAAATGATAATTATTGAGAGAATATTCAAATTTTATAGGAACAAACATTTTTATGAGAACTTTCAGAAAATTACTTTAAATGCGACAGAAACAAGATTTATGTACCAAATTTTATGAAGATCAATTCTTAATTGATACTAATCCCATATATGATCGCCCTTATGAATAAAAGTATGGAGACAAAATTCGACAAAAACAATATTTTTAAAGGAACGGCTCAATCCCATATAATTTTTACTTTAGATCATGATTTAGATCATAAGATCATAATAAACTAAATAATACAATACATTCTTTAAAAGTGGGTACATATGTATATACATAAGATATAATTTTTGTTATTTTTCAGTCAACCTCGTAATTTTTATTATAGCCGGTGTTACCATATGACATTTTCCCTACTATTTTAAGTTATTAAATGTAATCCAACTACAAAATTATTTTGATTCTAATAATATACGAAGTGTTTCTGTTTAAAATCAAACAATATGACTATTTATGAAATTCGTAATATCAAGAAGAAATTTTCTGGATTTTTTTTACTATTTATGAAACACATTTCGTATAATATCGTAATACAGTGGACGTCCAATAGTACGTACCCTCTTTATTACGAATGTCCAATAATACGAATGGCAAAATTGTTGCATTGTCTATTCTATAGTACGAATAAAGTCACAATTTTTCTGTTCGATAGTACGAATAACGCATTTTTATGGGAATTTTGGTTTTATTTGCGTATGAATGAAGTTTCTGTTTTGTTTTTATTTTATGATTTCGATATCATTCACCCTTAGCTCACTAATTTTGAAGTTTTTTGTATTTATTACAAATGTTTTGTGTTTTTAAAAGTCCTATACACACAATTTACTGTATGTATATTTACAAATCAACAGTTATTTAGTGTAATTGATTTATTTTCTTGTAATTTCGATGACCAAAGAGAAGAAATTAAATTTAATGATATCGCCAATGAGAACAATATTGAAGCTTCAAAAGCGCTGTTATTGAAAAGGTCGTAGGAATCATTTTGCAAAGTAATAAACAACAATGTTTAATTATGGATTTTCTAATAAGTAAAATGGTATTTATATATGTAGGAACTGTCAATTTTGAAAGTAGTATGACTCCACATTTCAATGGGATTAAGCATTACTATATGTGATCCTTTAACTATTCCAATTTTTCAAGAGAAAATTTTAAATTAGAGAATTGTTTTTGAAAGTATATTCAATTCAAGTTTCTAATTAAAGTTTTATGTAATCTGAACATGTTTTATACATTTTGGAACAGATATGTACATGGAAATTGTCTTTGGCACACATATTTTTAAAAACATTAAAATTTAAAACCTTCTATATCTCATTTCAACCATTGGACTCACGATAATTTTATTAACAATTCGTATACGTAAATATAAGCCTTTTATGCCTGTTTATTTACAAGAAATTTGAAATAATACATATTTATTACATTTTGTTTCGTTATGTAATTTTTCATGAAAAATAGAACAAAAATAAATAAAATCCTATTATTTATGTGTATTATTTGAATTTAAACGTACAAAATGTGTTGTTCAATAATACGAATTTTTCGGTACTACGAAAGGGCCTGACATTATATAATTCGTACTAGTGGACGTCCACTGTACATATTTATGAAAATTTCGTGTATAGTACGAAAACCATTTGTTATATATTATTAAGAAAATTTATGTACATAAAAGTTTATCTTTCCGTGTGTTACACCATGAAATATTAATCTTAGACCCAACAAAGTATATATTCTGAGTCGATTTAGCTATGTCCGCCTGACCAAATTTACCAGAAATATTTATTGTTGTCCTAAGCAGTTTGGTATTGAAAAGCATCTGTTTACGACGTAAAAAGTTATGAGACAAAACTTCATACTATATCGAAAAAAATACGTTTTTTCGTTATTCTTAAGTAGTTTTCTGAGAAACAAAGAAAGATAGAATATGTTCAAAATCATAACAATTGGTATACCCAATTGATATACCCTACACCACTATAGTGGGGAGGGTATTATACGTTTGTGCTGATGTTTGTAACATACAAAAATATTGGTCCAGTACCTTACATTTAAGTATACCGATCGATTCAGAATCATTTTTGGAGTCGATTAAGACATGTCCGTCCGTCTGTCCGGCTGGCTGGCTGTCCATGTAAACCTTGTGCGCAAGGTACAGGCCGCAATTTTCAAGATAATTTGATGAAATTTGGACCAAGCATGTTTTTTGGCACCTGAAAATGAAAATGGTTGAAATCGGTCCATTATTTCACCTAGCCCCCATACAACCGTACCTCCCGATTTGAACTTTGTATGCCATAATTACGTCAAATATTCTACTATCTCTCTAAAAATTGGCACAAATAAGTTTCATATAAGTATAAATGACACTGCAGATTTTCGTAAAGATCAGCCCTTATTTGACCCTAGCCCCCATACAAACCCCCCTTCAAAAAATGTCTTAAACGTCTAAAATTGACTTGTAACCGTTTGTATCGCAATGAAACTCAACAAAACTAACTGTAATTTAAAATATATCCTTTTCCAAATTTACCGAGGATCGGCCCATATTTGACCTATATAAAGCCTCATTTAGAAATTTTAGTTTTTTTATCAATAAATTGCTTAAATACTTTGGATTTTTTGCAATATTCAACATGAAAGTTTCTTTAGAAAAAGTAAAAATGTTAAAAATATACTCATAGTGTAGGGTATTATATGGTCGGCCATGCCCGACTATACTTTCCTACTTGTTTTTAAATAAATCACTCTATAATTTTCTTCCTGAAAGGACCATAATTTTTCCACTTTCGAAAATTACTTATACTCATATATTTCTTTGTTTGACTTAAATATGTTTTTTGTGCATTCTACCGATTTTTTCAGGATTTATAACTGGTAGTAGTTACCACGTGATGGTAATAGCTTCCACTGGGGATTAAATGAAACATTGTAAATGGACTCCAAAATTTGAAAAAATACTGGTGCTTACCATATTATGTCAAATTTGGTGTCAAATGACCCTGAAGAGTTGTAAAATATTATGTGTTATTTTTATTTTATTCTGTCAAGATTACAAGATGTCAAAAACGTCTTTCAAAAAATTTCAAACAAATAACATTGAAAATCTTAATAGATATCAAAGGATAAAAATTTTTAAAAAACATTTTTGACATATTCTTTTTTGACAAAATAAAATAAAAATATTCCCCAACTTTTCTTAACGTCTTGACATCAAATTTGGTATTGTTTGATCTGTAGAAGAGTTTTAAAATATTTTTTTAAAAATGTACTTTTTAGAACTTTGAAATCCTTTAAAAACAACACAGAAAGCTTTATCATGCTTTCTGTGTTGTTTTTAAAGTTTTTAACTGATCCTAACAAAACTTGGCGGCGGAATTCGTGTTCATATAAAAGGTAGTTACAATGAATTTAGAACTTTTTCAGAGAGGCATTTTTGCCAGCTCTAACCACTGTGCCTTAGATATGTTTGTTTCTTTCTAGAAGATGTTGTTTTTAGTAATAAATTTAGTTTTTGTTTTGCATTGATGAAAGTTTCTTGATTTGTGTTTTGCATTAAAACTTTTGTTAGGTAATTCTCGAGTTTTTTATTATCAAATAATGAAATGAATGAAACTAACCAACAATCCAGCCAGTCAGTCAGCGAGTCGGTATTTCATCTTTTATCTCTCGGACAAATTACACACATCACACGGATAATGCGATCTAATAAAGATTCAATGAAACACACATTCTTGTGAATTGTACAAAACGGCATCTAAATAATGCAGTAGCAGAGAAAAAGATGCATCCAAAAGATCTATGAACTTTTATTATTTTCAGAAAGAACTTTTGCATTTTAATTCGAAACAAGTTTGATCACCCATTGAAACAAATATTTGTCCATTTGTTTGTTGTATTTGTTTTTGACTGCTGGTACTGGTTGGAATCTTAGGGTGCAATGCGAATGGACAATCATAATTTAACAAAAGATCTTTTCTTCATCTTTTGTTTTCCGACAGTGTATTTTTTTTTTTTGTGTTTTATTCCTTTTAACCATGGTGTAAAATCGAAATAAATTGTACAAAGAAAACTTAAGGTATTATTTTTGTAGAAACTTTGTGTGTTTTTATCATTTGCCAAGAACACAATCAAAATCCGTTGAACAACATTTGTGTATTCAACAAATACATTTTGTATTTTGCAGTCTTTTACAAAATGAGACAAGTAGAAGAATTGATCGTTGGTTGATTTGTTGTTACTTACTTATGAGTTACTAGTTTTGTCTACTCTAGAGTAAAGTAGAGCAGATGAAGGGTCATTATGAGAAATTCCGAGAAAGATCTAAATACAGCGATAAGAATGGACAAAAGTCTAAAGTCACTCCAGTAAGAAAAGAGCCATCTGTAAATAATAATCAAATCAACAAAAACAGTTCGAGTGAATTTTATTTTTGTTTTCTCCCAAAATTTTTACTCTAAAGGGCAATGAACAACTTAAGTTTTTTTTATAAAGTGTGTTATCTGAAAAATTGTAGGGGTGTTGCCAAAATTATATTTATATGGCATTCTACCGCGTTATCACCTTTAAAAAATATTTCTTTATTGTTTTGAAATTTATGCATGTTTTTTTGACATAATATTAAAAATTATATTAGTTTTGTTTATTGTATTATATAATAAATTAAAAATATAATGGTAAATATAAAAAACTAAAAGAAAAATCTATTTCTTGATTATGCGTCTGTAGTAATGGTTCTACATTATTCCCCAAATTTTTTACATGTAGCAATTTTGAAAAAAAGATACCAATCTAAGAGAGATACCAATTAAAAATAGTTAAAACCCTTCTTTGATTTTATTTATATGGATTCACAAAAATGTCAATAAGGATTAGCATTATGTTACCATAACAATACTAAATGGAGCAACCAGGTATACTTATTAACATTAGACTTTCAGAATTGTGAAAAAGTTTGATTCAAATAAATTTTTTAAATTTTATCAATATCATTTTATTAACTTAACATATTTTGATTTTACATGTCGTTTGAACTCGTACAATAAATATTCGATTAGATCAACAATTTATATAGTAATTTAAATAGCTTAATGATGGTATGAAACAGATGGAGCAGCATAAGATGTGTAATGTGTAGGAGCGGAATATTGAGCGACTGGAGCGGAGTAGTGGTCAACAGGAGTGGTGTAGTGAGCGACTGGAGCGGAATAATGGGCAACAGGAGCAACAGTCTTTACTACAGTAGGAGCGGAGTAGTGAGCTACTGGAGCAACAGTTTTAACCACAGTGGGAGCCGAGTAATGAGTTACTGGAGCAAAAGATTTTACTACAGCGGGAGCTGTATAGTGGGCAACAGGAGCAACAGTTTTTACTACGGCAGGAGCAGCATAATGAGCAACTGGAGCAATAGTCTTGACAAGAGGTTCACGATGTACGACAGCATTGAAACCATTGTGGGCGTCAGCAGTGTATTGAACAGTACGTTTGTAGCCATCAGCATCAATCAAAGAGTATTCACCACGCACTACATCACCATCACGTTCTTCAACTTGGCTCTTGGAATCACCAGTCAATTTGTCATCCACACCATAAGAGAATCTATATTGGGGATGAGGATCATATTCCTCTGACTTAACAACAACTTTTTGAGCAACAGCTTCGGGAGCAGCATGTACCGAAACTGGAGCAGTCTGAAAAACTTGAGCAGCTGGAACATAACCAGCGCTGGCAACAGCTACGAAGGCAAGTGCAAAAACAAACTACAAAGAAAAGGAACCAATTAATATTTGTTTAATTTTATACAATTGAAATTAATTCCGTTGTTTTTTTTTTAATAAATACAATTTTTGCTCGTAATGCTTAATTTGCTTAATCAGAGTCACATGACAGCAAATTTGCGTTTGTGCTTATTTACCTTAAAAGCCATGTTAAGATAATTGGTAGTTTAGTTCTTTATCGAAATGTAAACAAGAAACGAATGATACAATTTGAAAGTAATCGTCAACTTTTATAGCAATTAATTTAGATCGAATTTGATTTTTTTATTGTAAGTAATTTCTTTGTATTTAGACGTTATAATCTCTACCATAAGATATGTTCATATGTATTTTATTATTGTTTAAAGTAACATTCAGTAATACTTCCGTTTGAAATATATATTTGGATGTATATACTTACATGGATGAAAAAAATTTTTTAATAATTTTCAGTAATTCTTAAAAAACCTAATATACATAAAAATAAAACGTATTTTCCCAAATAATTTTAAATATGTATGTTATGAATAATAACCTACTGAACAGAATACATTTCAATGGCAACTACTTACCGTCGTCATTACTTAAAAGTTCTCTAGTAATGGCTTTCTTTTAATCTATATATATAGAAGAGTAGCGTTATTGATTGCCTGATTCATAATCGCACAGTCCAAACGGCTGAAATTTGACAGTAGAAAAATTATTGTTTTTAGATCCACTAAGAAATTAAATTTGGAAATTTGGACATTTGCATCAACTTCTGGTACCTTTTTGAGTCTTTCCTAACTTTTTAACTAAAAAACACAATAAAATTTTGGACACATCCTTCATAATTTTGAGTTCGAAACAGGACTTTTAGTCCTTTTTTTTGTGTGTAAAAGTAAGAAAACTGTATTTGTGGTACTTTTTTAGAAAACTTTCTCGATTTATTGACATATTCTCATTAGATATACCTATTATATGGACTCTGTAGTATTTATATTTTTTGAAATAATATAAATACTACGGATACTAAGGTTACTATAGGATCAAATTCGCGTAAACTGATTGGTGTTTTTTGAAAGCACAATTTTTCCGGAACAAATTAATGCAGAATTGGATCGTTTGCGTTATATCTTTGACAAATGGTACTCTTTTCATTGGAACTTTCCACATAGGTTAAACTTATATTTATAACATGACTAATAAAAACCCATAAGAGGTGATTTTTTGCTACCTTTTCGTTCTTCAGATTGTACTTTACTTAAATATAAAGAAAAAAACACAATTCCTTACTGATTAAAAATGAAAGAATGTAGTACTTTTACATTCTTCAATGTTACTCTGTGAATTTGAAAGTTTAAAACAGAAACACATAAATCACTGTTCTTATTAAATGAAAATTTATAAAAAAATTCTAAAATATTTTTAGAATTTATTTGTTCTTCATATGGCACAATATTAAACATAGAAATACAAAATTTAACAAAGAGATAGGGATTATCACTCATTGTGGTACAGTGAGTAGAACCCATTCCGACTGGCATGCCAGTTTTGCATCCAGCTTTGTCCCACGTGGACTAATAAATTTAACAAACCCCAATTCAAGCATTCGAACACCAAATTATAACCTTTTCATTGAAAAATATTTTACACTATTTTACACAAAAACAATACATATTACTTTTGGAACATAACATATTCGTAAACTAAAAATAATCCATGCCTAATATATACGAAAAATGTCGTACATTGCACGAATCTTTCGTTGTCTCGCACCACGAAATTGCTCCGTATATATACGAAATTGTATGAAATATTTTAGTATTATCTATTATCTATCTATCTATTCTATATATATAAAAATGAATGTTGGTTTGTTTGAACGTTATAGACTATTAAACGGCTGTACCGATCTTCTTCAAATTCTCACAGCGTATTCCTGTATGTCTGGAATAGGTAATAAACTACTTCTTAATTTAATTTGAAATTTCAAGTGGGCGAGGAGCCACGCCCATATTAAGAAAATACAAAATCCGTATATTTGAGATAATAGAACAGTTAGAGCCCTCAAATTTTGTCGGAGCCACTTTAGTGTCAATATTAATATTTAGGATAAAAAGTGGGCGGTCTAGCATTAGGGGGCATGGCACCTCCCATATAAATTAAATAAAAAAATTCGGTTATCTTGGAAACTGTTACAGTTAAAATCTTAAAATTTTGCACGAATAACTCTAACATTCATGTAAGCATTTTGGGTAATAAATTGGAGTACTACCCATGAGGAGAGCGGCACCTCACATATTAATTAGCTTGGAAATTAATAGAACTAAATTCTTAAGATTTTGCGCAAAAAATTTAATATTCATTTGAACATTTTAAAGGAGAAATAGCGGAAAAATATAAAAAATCGTATATCTCAGAAACTATTAGAGCTCTAGAATCTTTAAATTTTACTTGAAGAACTTTGACAGTCATCTCAAAGTTCAGTCTTAGAGTATACCGGACGGACTTCCAATGTGGTACTTGGTACTCCCATATGAATTAAATACAAAATTTCGTTTAACTGGGAAACTAATAGAACAAGATTCTTTAAGTATTGCACAAATTACTTTAATATTCATCTGAACATGTAAAACTATTGAAGTTAGAATTTTCAAAATCGTTAAGTGGGTTTTTTATTTATATTAGAGGGTAAAACAAAAATATTGTGTATCCAAAGGCATTAGAATGAATTATTTTTTAAGTATTCATTAAATTTCAGCAAGTAAAAAATAAATAGATAATTAATGAATAAATGAAAAAAATAAATTAAATACCCACCATTAACATATTTTAATGTATTATTTTTTGTGTCAATTTTGGTACAAATTTGTAGTTTAAATAAAATAAGTCTTAAAAAACAACTCAGAGTGTTAATATTTATTTATATATTCCGAGTCTACGGCCAATATTTCGATATGCTTTAAAACGGAGTTAAGAATTCCATTTTAATTTCTATATCATCTTAGAATTAAATAAGAACCTAGAATGTTCTTATGTATTATACGACCAGTGATTAAACTTCCATTTTAAATGTATTATTGATATTTATGAATGAAAAACAAGTTGTATTTATTATTTTTTTATTGATATTAACTAAACATATTTTATTTCTTTTGTACTCGTAAAATAAATATTCGAATGGATCAACAATTTCTCATAATTTCAGCCAATTAGTGATGGTATGAAACAGCTGGTGCAGAATAAGATGTATAATGAGTTGGTGCGGAGTAGTGAGTAACAGGAGCTAAGGTTTTAACTACAGCTGGAGCTGAATAGTGTGTGTATGCAGGAGCAGCGTATTGAGCTACTGGAGCTACAGTCTTGACTACAGTAGGAGCGGAGTAGTGAGCTACTGGAGCAAACGTTTTCACTACAGCGGGAGCTGAATAGTGGGCAACAGGAGCAACAGTTTTTACTACCGCGGGAGCAGCATAATGAGCAACTGGAGCAACAGTTTTTACTACAGCGGGAGCAGCATAATGAGCAACAGTCTTGACGAGAGGTTCACGATGTACGACAGCATTGAAACCATTGTGGGCATCAGCAGTGTATTGAACAGTACGTTTGTAGCCATCAGCATCAATCAAAGAGTATTCACCACGCACTACATCACCATCACGTTCTTCTACTTGGCTCTTGGAATCACCAGTCAATTTGTCATCAACACCATAAGAGAATCTATATTGGGGATGAGGATCATATTCCTCTGACTTAACAACAACCTTTTGAGCAACAGCTAAGGGAGCAGCATGTACGGAAACAGGAGCGGCATGATAAACTTGAGCAGCTGGAACGTAACCGGCACTGGCTACTGCTACAAAAGCAATTGCGAAAACAAACTGTAGACAAAAGAAAAAATAAATCAATAAATATTTATTTGTTTAATTTCTTGAACTTGAATGATTTAATTAATTTTTAAGCAAAACAAAAATTTTAAATGCTTTTTTTGTATTTTTATTGTCGCATGACAACAATTTGCGTTTGTGCTTATTTACCTTAAAAGCCATGTTAAAATAATTGGAAGTTTAGTTCTTTGCTTAAATGTATACAAGAAACGAATGATACAATTTGTAAATAATCGTCAACTTTTATAGCAATTAATTTAGATCAAAATTCAATTTATTCTCGCCATCACAGAAGCTGGCTCCGTTGAGCTGGAGAAGGTGGGCTTTAGGCTGTTCTTTGGGGTGAGGGGCGCCAAAGTAAAGGTGTTCCGGCCGACAAAATCG
>NC_060952.1:44552906-44554468 GCF_022045245.1 Lucilia cuprina | reverse complement strand
TATATGATATACCAAATTAGATAGATTGACATACGTACATTTATTATTAAATATAAGATGGGATTAAAAAGAACTGTGGTGGCTCATTAAATGAGTCCACCACGAATAAAAAATGTGGTTCCTTATAAAAAATTAATTACTTATGTATAAATATAAGAAAAAGTATACTGAAATATGTTTACCTTGCTATAATCGTGAACAAACGACTGATTAATATGATCTTTCCGGAGTCTTGACCATAGGTCAAAATAAATTATTTGGCAACATATGCAAGAATTGTCGTAATTTAGTTATATATACTAAATCACCTTTAATTAATAAATCTTTGAGTTAATTTGCAATTATGCGTAATGTTGTTTTCTTGTTCGCAGTAAACCGGAAAAGAAATTCTTCAGAGAAAGGTAGCTTTATTATAACACCTCTATCCATAAGCACTGTCATGGAGAATATTGCCACCTTTTGATTATAGCAAGTTTTGACAAACAATTTTATAATTTGACGAAGATTTTCTTAATTCAAGCAAATTAGTACGATGAAATTAGTAGTGAAATACATTATAATAGCAATTGGGTATTAGTCAGATTTAAGAGATCTTAATCATTATTCAAAGAAATTATGAAAATGATCAAACAATTCCATTCTGTCCTCGTGTACACTAATATTTTCTTATATCATTTAATACATATTTTCTCTTTTTGTAATACAGAAGTTTACTTTTTTAACTAATATAATAAAATAATTTAAACATCAATCGAGTTGTTCTGTTTTGTTTAATCCAATTTTTACAGCACTTTAAACTGTAAACACATTTTAACACAATGTAAAATAAGTATGTTGCTAATAATTTACAGTGTAGTATTAATTAGGTGTAGTATTAATTAGGTGTTGTTACAAAATTCGTAAGCTATTTAAATTACACCAAAGAAAAAAATGTCACTACAAATAAAGAAATGAAGCAAACAAAATCTCAAGAACCAAAACAGAAGTCATTAAATTTATTTATAAACACGGTCTATAGTTTTCCTTCTAGATCCTCCAGGATATAATAATTGTTTCCCACTTTGTCTCTAATTTTGGATTTAATAAAGGAAGGTGCTAGTTTAGCATTAAATTTATTTTATAAATTTGATGGTGCAAAATTTCTTTTAAATATATATTGCCCAATTTCGTAAGATACTGGTCTGACCCTTAAATTGTAATGGGTTCTATTAATCTCATAAGCTTTGTTGATATGTTTTCGGATATCATTCGGAAGTATCATCATTGTTCAATGTGAATGATGTTTCATTTAAGAAATTTAGATTTCTAAGCAGTTTATACGAACTGCCATGAGTAACCATCTTGGCCAAAAACCGCACGATATGGAGTACATTAAATTGTCTGATGAACAGAATTTCTTAGTGCGCAGCTGATGGAACTTAAATTAATATCCCAAGGGGTGTGATCCTTTTTGAAGTTGGTTGGTTGGTTGGTTTACGTGGTAGTTCACTACACGCGAACTGTCAAGTAGAGTCAAAGAGACCCCGTTTTGACCGGACCACTCCACTCGTCAGATGTTGAAT
>NC_060952.1:44514612-44552806 GCF_022045245.1 Lucilia cuprina | reverse complement strand
CCTCAAATAATTATATTGACACTACAATGACTCAGACAAAATTTTAGGACTATAACTGTTACATTATCTCAAGATAAACGAATTTTTGTATTTAATTAATATGGGAGGTGCCGCCAATTTATTACCCAAAATGTTTACATGGATGTTGAAGTTTTTCGTGCAAAAATTTAAGATTCTAAATGTAATAGTTTTCAAGATATTAATTGTATTTAATTTATATGGGAGGTGCCGCTCCCCTCATGGGTAGTCCGCCAATTTATTACTCATTCCAGATATACAGGAATACGCTGTAAAAATTTCAAGCAAATCGGTTCAGCGTTTAGTATTCTATAGCGTTCAGTTGAAACATATAAACATACAGACAAACACACATTCATTTTTATATATAGATGTACAACATAAAAATTATTGTTAAGTTATTATAGTGTGCTAAAAAATTTGTATTTAGCTGGACAAATTAAATTTGTCTTGAAACTGAACAAGCATCAAAAAAGCTGGACAATACAGCCAGATTGGCAACCCTAGATGAAAATGTGTGACAAGGGTTATTTTGGTATTTTTTTGGGTCCTTTACAATTTTTTTAAAATTCAGTCCCTTTTGGGAAAAAAGTACCAACAAATGAAAAAATGGGAAATTTAATTTTATTCAAGATCATTGAGGCAATTTATATTAACTTTAAAATTCTCACACAAAACAAGCTATTAGTATATCATTTTTGAATTCAGGAGCTAATGCCACTATCGGATCAAGTTCGTATAAGTTTATTAGTACTTTTTGAAGGCACATTTTTCCGGAACAAACGAATGCAGATTATTTATGGCTGTAGTATTTGGATTTATATATGGAAAATTTTGTTAACTTAGTTTTTGAAAAACTGCATTTCTAAGCGAAATGTGGAAAAATGGTACTCTTTTTGTATTTACTTTAATATTGGACATACTAACGACATAGATATATATCGGACCACATTTGCTTATAACTCCCATTCAAGGCCAACTTCCGATAACCACATTTTACTTTATAAAAATATCTGAATGAAATTCATCATGAAAGTGTACAAAAACTACCCTGCGATATTTTTGCCGCATCGGTCCATATTTTTGCCATCGGTCCGTTAAAATTTTTCATGTACAGAAATAATGCAATATATAGTATTTTTTAATTATTTTAATAACATTTTATTTATTTCGAGTTTTTTTAGGTAAAATAAAAATAAATAATTAAAAACAATGTGCAAGTATCGATGCTGGTGATGAATAATGTTTAATGGTGGTAGTTGTAAGATGGAGCTGAATATGAGGTGTAATGAGCGGGAGTATCATATTGAGCTACCTCTGCAGATTTAACGTAAGTAGGAGCTACGTAAGATGTGTAATGCTCTGGAGCAGCATAATGAGCTACTGGAGCAACAGTTTTTACAACAGTTGGTGCTGAGTAGTGAGCAACTGGAGTAACGGTCTTAACAATAGTAGGAGCGGCATAATGAGATACTGGAGCAATGGATTTAACAACAGTGGGAACAGACTTTACTAAAGGTTCACGATGTACGACAGCATTGAAACCGTTGTGATCATCAGCTGTATATTGTACGGTACGTTTGTAACCATCAGCATCAATTAATGAATATTCTCCACGTACTACATCACCATCACGTTCTTCAATCTGGCTTTTGGAATCACCAGTCAATTTGTCTTCAACACCGTAAGAGTATTTGTATTGTGGATGAGGATCGTATTCTTCAGATTTTACAACAACCTTTTGTGCAACAGCTAATGGTGCAGCATGTACAGCAATTGGAGCGGCATGGTAAATTTGAGTGGCTGGAACATAACCTGCGCTAGCTACAGCAACAAAGGCAAGTGCAAAAACAAACTGCAAATATCAGAGAAAAAATTGTATTATTTCAATGTCAATGTTTTATACAATTTACTTAATAAATTTGTTTTGCCTTAATACTTATTTTGTACACTCAGCTTCGTTACATAAACTTACTTTAAAAGCCATTTTTATTAAAATAATCTGGTTGAATCTTTACAGAAGTACACACAAGAAGTGAATGATACAAATTGAATCAGTTAATCAGTTTATATACAGAAAATAGATTAATACATATTCTTAATTACATATTATGTTGCTATGATTTTTTTATAAACTTAAGTACATATGTATGTACGTATTGATATTTTTGTGAATTGCTTTGATACCATGGAATTTATTTAATTCATACAGAAAATTGTATCAAATAATTAAATATTAAAAGTATTCACGGGATTTGTTTCAAAGTTAAATTGGAACAATTTTGTTTTACTTTTTAATACTGAGAAATCTTTTATGTTTTTTTAATTAAATTATAAAAATTCGATATACGATTTTTTTGCACATACAGTAAAGCCACGGTATAACAAGCAAAAGGCAACGAGAAAAGCAAAATGTATTCAATAATTATATTAAATAAAAAAATTTATATTTTATAATAAACTGTGGGTGTGAAACACACATTTTTTAAAAATTTTCAGATTTTTTCAGAACTATTATGTCAAATACTATTTGAATGTTTTTATTTCTTAATTAGTTGTGTGCATTCCGTCATTTTCGGAAGAAAACATTTTATGGGAGTTATGAAAAATTATGTACCCATCCAAAAAATGTTTGCCTAGTAGTTTATATTTTCTTTAAACATATTCATGACGTTTTTTATTTTCTTTCAGTAATGAAATATGTGCGTTTACGTGGTTATTAGAAATGAGAATTTTTATTCTGAAAAATGCTGACCTATTTATGTCGAATACTATTTATTTCATTATTTTTATTTCTTTATTAGTTGTGTGCATTTACGTCATTTTCGGAAGAAGACCTTTATCGGAGCTATGCCAAATTATGGGCCGATCCGAGTAATATATGCAGAAAAAAACATGGTTGTAGTAAAAATGTTCTAAGAGGAAAATATTATGGTTAAAATTATGATTGTAGTCTAAATGTATTATTGATATTGTAACAATATTTTAAAATATATTATATTATGATTAAATACAGTTGAAATATTTTATCATAATTATTTTTATTAAATATAAAACTGTAAAAGAAATTGTATCGAAATCAAATTTATTTTGATTACTGAATCAGTAAAAAATACAGTTTCTAAATATAATACATATACTTACAATGCATGGCACAATTCACAAATTTTAATTTGCTTCGAAAAAATATAACAAATTACAGTGTGTGTAATTTTTTATGTAATGGATGAATAATCATATACGGACACCACTATATGATAAAAGACCAAAAATAAGAAGACCCATGTTCTCCAGTTTTGCCCAAAGTCATGCACTTTTTTAGTTATAGGCCCCCAAATATTTGGTCCTCCGTGTCCTTTTTGAAAAAAGTGATAATTTTCTCAGACTCATATCTTGCAAACCGTTAGGAATTTTGATTAACTCTCTGAGAGAATTTTGTTGCTCTTGTCACAAAGATCCAAATTTTTAACATATAAATGCAAAAAAACAAAATCGCAAAAAATATTTTTTTAATTTTTACCCTTGTTCAGGCCTATAAATAGCAAACCATTTAAAATTTAAGAAAACAGTTAACTACAAAAATGTACTTCAATAAACAACTTTCTAAAACTTCCTAGGAATGATAGGTAAGTCGCCAAAGTGAATAGTTTCCTGAAAATGTTTTTAATTTCATTTAGGTTTTCTTTATTTTAACATTAGGGTGTCCCGTGGACCACTTTTTAGGAGAAATACCTCTTAAGCTTGTCGTGGGAAAAATAGTTAAAATTGTTGATACTGTATAAGGGGCATAAAAATTTCAAAAAATTCTGAAATGGACCGAATGCCAAATAATATTTGGTAATATTTTTCTGTATGCGTTAAAAATTACTACAATTTTGACACCCATTTCGATAAAAATCGAAAACAAAATGCCTCTCCAACCCACTAAAAATCATATTGTGGACCAAAAATTTTCTACATTTTTTATATTATATTTATATACCTGTAATCATATTTTATTTTTCTCGTGTTCAGTACATTAATACGCATCGATTGAGTGGTATTCCTACATGAAACTCTTAAAAAGGCTGTTCCTCGGGACACTCTATTCAACATTGAGATACAATGCGGCCACAACTTAAAAGATTGCGATTTGCATGTCCAGGTCCATCAAACTTAAGATCATAATACTAATACTTTTTTCTACTTATAGGCCTACTACAGGCCTACTACAGTTTTTTTTAGAGGCGGACACTTTCAAGACGACTTGGAGTTTCTTGAAGACCCGGAATTTATATACTTTATGGGTCCCCAATGAATTTTTGTTGGCGCTGTACACGAAATGACAATATACCCTATATCACCACTGATGTTTGTGGTATGTATTCAAAATCAAACATTAAACTTTACAATATAAATTTAAATTTATATTTTCAGATCACTTGTTTTGTATAAATGTTATAAATGTAAAATAGTGTAATGTAATTAAACCTAGGCCAGACACAAACATTTAGCTCTATAAGTTCAGAACGGTTGGAATCAAACTTGGATATTTTGGTAATACATGAAAAATTAAAATATATTTACCGAATTTCGTATAGATCATTCCCCCATATAAACTCTCCTACAGAAAATCGGATAAATGTCAATATAACATGTTTCCTAAGGCAACTTTATCTATTATTATAAAGCGAGTAAGAGAAGTGCTATAAGGATTGCTTTATATTGACAACTGTGTAATCTCCTGTAGCAGGGTTTATATAAATCTAAGTCCTAGAAAAGAGTAATCTGACATTTCTAAACGGGACGGATCGATCAGCATTTATTCGTTGCAATTACATTTCTTTGTCTGTAGACAAATAAAAACAATAATATAAAATTTATTATTATTTAAAAAAACATTTTATTTACTTATTCGGTTAATTTAAATGAAAAATACAAAATAAATAACTGACAAAAACAATACGAATTTATGTAGCGATGATGATCTTCAATAATATTTAATGATGATAGTTGTAGGAAGGAGCTGAATATGAGGTGTAATGAGAAGGAGTATCATAATGAGCTACCTCAGCAGATTTAACATAAGTCGGAGCTACATAAGATGTGTAATGCTCTGGAGCTGCATAATGAGCTACTGGAGCAACTGTTTTAACAACAGTTGGTGCTGAGTAGTGAGCAACTGGAGTAACAGTCTTAACAATAGTAGGAGCAGTATAATGAGCTACTGGAGCAATGGATTTAACAACAGTGGGAACAGACTTTACTAAAGGTTCACGATTAACAACAGCATTAAAACCATTATGATCATCAGCGGTGTATTGTACCGTACGTTTGTAACCATCAGCATCAATTAATGAATATTCACCACGTACTACATCACCATCACGTTCTTCAACTTGGCTTTTGGAATCACCAGTCAATTTGTCTTCAACGCCGTAAGAGTATTTGTATTGTGGATGAGGATCGTATTCTTCAGATTTTACAACAACTTTTTGCGCAACAGCTAATGGTGCAGCATGTACAGCAACTGGAGCAGCATGATAAACTTGAGTGGCTGGAACATAACCTGCGCTAGCCACAGCAACAAAGGCAAGTGCGAAAACAAACTACAAATATCAGAAGAAAACATTATATTATTTCAATGTCAATGTTAGTTGAATTAAATAAAATGTGAGTGAGTGAATGACTGCGCACATTTTGCGTTGCGATGTTAGCAATAACAAAACTCACAACTTACTTTGAAAGCCATGTTTATTAAAATAATCCGGTTGATTGCTCTTGTTGGTTCTTTTCAGAAGTGTACACAAGATGTGAATGATACAAATTCAATTAGTTAATCAGTTTATATACAAAATAGTTTAATACATATTGTATTACAAATATTCATAATAACATATTTTCTTTTAGGAATATATGTGTAATTTAAATTTTACTAATTATTTATTTCATTCATAAACAGAATTGTGGACCCAATATTAAAATAATTATAAACAGGATTTGTTTTGAAGGTAAATTCGACAAGTTTTTTATTTTCTATTGTTGAGCAATTGTGATTGTTTTCAATTAAATTTTAATAATTCGATACACATATTTTTTGCATATACAGTAAAGTCCAGGTATAACGAGCGATGCTTAATGTAAATGTTTATGAGGTTCCCTTATTCTAAAATTTATAAATTTTACACACTATTCCAACACCTTATTTATAAATGGTTAATAATGTTCTTGATGGTTTATTTTAAAATAATGTATAGAAAATTTCCATGCGAATATGTGGCCAAGAGAAGACTTTAAACCTTTAACTTATGACGTGAAATTATGAGGTTGTATAAATTATACACCCGATTTATTTTATATAAAATGTTTAATGTGTGTATAATATAATATTGTTATACATAGGTCCAATCTTTAGATGAAGTTGTTTTTATACCCTACACTACTATAGTGGGGAGGGTATTATTCGTTTGTGCTGATTTTTGTAACACCCAAAAGTATTGGTTCTAGACCCACATTAAAGTATACCAATCGGCTCAGAATCACTTTCTGAGTCGATTTAGCTATGTCCGTCTGTCTGTGTGTCCATGCAAACCTTGTGCGCACGCTACAGGTCGCAATTTTTACAATAATTTGATGAAATTTGGCATATACTCTTTTCTTGGTTCAAGGACGAACACTATTGAAAATGGTTGAAATCCGTCCATTATTTCGCCTAGCCCCCATACAACCGTACCCCCGAATCGGGCCTTTAGGCTTATAATTACGTTAAATGTTCTATTATATCAACAAAAATCTGCAAAACTTAGTGTTATAGAACGATAAATGACACTACTAATTTTTATAGCGATCGGGCCTCATTTGACCCTAGCCCCCATACAAACTCCCCTTCAGAAAATGTCTTGAAGGCAAGAAATGCAAAAGTGTAAACAGCTGATGCAAAAAATAATGAAATTTTTCTAAAAGCAAACATTAAAATTATTGATTTATCGATTAATATAAATTATAGGGACTTCACAATATATTTTTTACTTTATTAATTTCCATATTACATTTACACTTGTCTTCTTCTGCTTCATAAAACATGCATTGTTTTGATAAGAAACAGTGACGTTTTCTATTTTTCATATGGCAATACTGGAAGTTTAATATTGTACTCAAAAATACGAAGGAGATTAATATCAGAATTATTTTTTTAGATTAACTAATCTGATTATAAACCGGCATTTGATTGCCAAATCAAAATCCTGCTCTTATGTTATTCGAATTTGATTGCTTCTAAAATAATTATTAACATAAACAAGGATAAAATAAAACAGAAAAAATAAAAGAGGGTGTATAAAAATACTACCATTTTATAAGTTAAAGGTTAATCTATATATATAAAATTCTAACGTTACTGACTGACTGACTGACTGACTGATTGACTGATTCATCATCGCACAGCCTAAACGGTTAAAGCTAAAGAGCTGAAATTTGGACAGGGGGTTGGTCTCCCACCAAATAGATCCACTAAGACGGGATTTTTGGAAATTCGAATGTTTAGGGGGCAAAAAAGGGTAAAAACGGGTAAAATCGGTAACCTTATATCTCCTAAACTAGAAAAGATACAAAAATAGTTTAAAGCTTATCGTCGTTCATTTAAAAAATAAGCGGACAGGTGTCTGGTACTTTTTTCAATTTCGGCCCCTTTAGGGAATAAACGGGTAAAAACTGTATTTTGGTACTTTTTTTGCACCCCATGTATCTTTTAAACCAGTGAACATTCAAACAATATTTTTGACTCCTTCATAACTTGACGAAAAAATAAAAATACAAATTTAGTACTTTTTGGTTATTCGGATGTTTAAGGGGTGAAAATTGTACCTATTTTGGTACTTTTTTCATAAAACATTGATTTTGGTTTATTAACTTATACATATAAATACGTAATAACGGGCTCCCACTACGATGTTGCATCATTTTGGTAGAATAGAATTTTTATTTCGTTAATGAAATTAAGCATGTAGAGCCCGGAGTAAATGAGAATCTATAAAAGGGGACTTTTTGGTACTTTTTTGTTCTTCAAAAGGTACTTTTTGAATTTCCTATAATATTGAACCTAGAAACATGAAATTAAGTATGTAGAGCCCGGAGTAAATGAGAATCTATAAAAGGGGACTTTTTGGTACTTTTTCGTTCTTCAAAAGGTACTTTTTTAATTTCCTATAATATTGAACCTAGAAACATGAAATTAAGTATGTAGAGGATGAATTAAGTGAGAACCTATAAAAGGGGACTTTTGGTACTTTTTCGTTCTTCAAAAGGTACTTTTTGGATTTTTGTATAATATTGAACCTAGAAACATGAAATTAAGCATGTAGAGCCCAGAGTAAATGAGAATCTATAAAAGGAGACTTTTTGGTACTGTTTCGTTCTACAAAAGGTATTTTTTGAGTTTTCTATATAAAATTTAACCTAGAAACATGAAATTAAGCATGTAGAGCCCGGAGTAAATGAGAATCTATAAAAGGGGACTTTTCGTTCATCAAAAGGTACTTTTTGAATTTTTATAATATTGAACCTAGAAACATGAAATTAAGTATGTAGAGCATGGATTAAGTGAGAACATATAAAAGGGAACTTTTTGAAACCTTTTCGTTCTTCAAAAGGTACTTTTTGGATTTTTGTATAATATTGAACCTAGAAACGTGAAATTAAGCATGTAGAGGATGGATTAAGTGAGAACCTATAAAAGGGGATTTTTGGTACTTTTCCGTTCTACAAAAGGTACATTTTGAATTTTCTATAATATTGAACCTAGAAACATGAAATTAAGCATGTAGAGCCCGGAGTAAATGAGAATCTATAAAAGGAGACTTTTTGGTACTGTTTCGTTCTACAAAAGGTACTTTTTGAGTTTTCTATAAAATTTAACCTGGAAACATGAAATTAAGCATGAAGAGCCCGGAGTAAATGAGAATCAATAAAAGGGAACTTTTTGGTACTTTTTCGTTCTTCAAAAGGTACTTTTTTAATTTCCTATAATATTGAACCTAGAAACATGAAATTAAGTATGTAGAGGATGGATTAAGTGAGAACCTATAAAAGGGGACTTTTGGTACTTTTTCGTTCTTCAAAAGATACTTTTTGGATTTTTGTATAATAATGAACCTAGAAACATGAAATTAAGCATGTAGAGCCCGGAGTAAAAGAATCTATAAAAAGGAGACTTTTTGGTACTGTTTCGTTCTACAAAAAGTAGTTTTTTTTTTTTGTTTTTGCTTCAGCTGTTTATTAAATTGACACTGCAAATTCAACAAAAAAGCAAAATTTGTAATATAACCTAAGCATTAAAATTGTTATTTATTTCAATTTGCTCTTTATAGTTTCTTTTCGCACTTGCTTTTGTTGCTGTGGCTAGCGCTGGTTATATTCCAGCCGCTCAAGTTTATCATTCTGCACCAGTTGCGGTACATGCAGCACCAGTAGCAGTGGAACAAAAGGTAGTGGTCAGAGCTGAAGAATACGATCCTCATCCACAATATAAATACTCTTATGGTGTTGAAGACAAATTGACCGGTGATTCCAAAAGCCAAGTTGAAGAACGTGATGGTGATGTAGTGCGTGGTGAATATTCCTTGATTGATGCTGATGGTTACAAACGTACCGTACAATACACAGCTGATGATCATAATGGGTTTAATGCTGTCGTTCATCGTGAACCACTTGCTGCTCAAACTGTTATCAAAACTGTAGCTCCAGTAACTCATTATTCCGCCCCTACTGTAACTCATTATACCGCTCCAAATGTTGTCAAAACAGTGGCTCACTTTACAGCACCCACATATGTCAAAACTGTTGCCCCAGTCGCACATTACGCAGCTCCTGCACAATACACTTCCTATGCTGCTCCTTCTTACAATTATCACCACTAAACTCTTTTAAAATATAAAAATTGCTTTTATTTATTTAGTTTGTATTTTGATAGAATAAACTTAAATTTCTTAAACATCCAATCGAATATTTTATGGGTTTTACTCTAATTTTTACCACCTGTCGTTCAACTGGTAGTTATTTTTTCAAATAAAAAAATGTACAAAATATTACAAAATTACTAAAACATAATTTAATCGTTTATTTATTAACGGTTAATCGAGTACCATTACAAAGACGTGGTGGGTCAATATTTTGCAATAAAGTAATTGAAACGCCAATTTTAAATTTCAATTCGTGGGGTGGAAAGCTTGCTAAATCAAGCTTTCCATGGTATAAAGAAAACTAGGCAACTCCGTTCTCTTTCAATGAAAAGTTTTTTGACGTAAATAAGAATTATTGAAATGTATTTTTTGTAAACAATTAAAGAAAAACGTTGCCACACATGTAGTAGGGAAAATCATATTTAGGAAATTAAAAATAAAAAATGTGTATAACTTTTAAATTAATCATTTAAAATTCTGTGTACTAATGATATTTTTATAAAAACGGTCCAGCTCATAAACGGACCACACTAAACCCAACAAGTCCTTGTTGAATTTATCTTAATTTATTGGCATTGAACCCCGAAATAACACCTGTTGCAGTTGTTTATGTTGAATTTTTGCAAACAAATGACAGAGGAAGACATCTTCTTTAGAAAATTTGCTATTGAGAGTAATCAAAAACAACCAACTGAAGGATTCGTAAGGGCCAAAGTAGTTGCCGTTCGAAGATTCATATAATTTTCTTACTTGGACATGTTTGACAGCGCAAGATATGTGCATCCGAGATGAAGTAATGAAATTATGTTTTTAAGTAGAATGGCCCGCACTACTTACAAGCAAATTCGAAACCAGCGAGGTCCGTTCGCTATTAGAATTTTATGTTGATTAATATTTTAATTTAGTTTGAAAAATATTTTCCATTTTATATTTTTAAATTAAAAAAATAAATAAAAAGTAAACAAAAAACTCGGATTTATAAAGTAAATACGGTAGCATATAAAATAATAAATCGCTTAAACGTCAGAGTTTAATATGGCTACGGAAAGAGAGAACGGTTATACCTTTATTTTTTCTACTATGAATATTAGTATACCAAACCTATGTATTCCTACAAAGTTTAATGATTATAGATATTGTAATTTGAATGATATACAAATTTCTGTATAATCTCTGTGTGGGAAGTGCCACGCCTACTTTAATTAAAAGTTTCAGATTAATTATTTACCTTATATTTAAGGGGCGTGACAATTTTCTTAGGCCGCCCATTTTTATCTCAAATATTCATATGAATGTATGATTCGCTACTGCAAAATTTGAGTACTGTTACTATGCTACATTCTCATTATAATTCATACATTCTTATTATAATTTTGTTTATGGGCGTGGCATCTCGCCCACTTGAAATTTCAAACTTAGCCTATTGTTCCTACCAGATACAGAGGAACACACAGTGAAAATTTCAATAAGATCGGTTCAGTAGTTTAGCCACATATAAGATACAAATAAACATACATTGATTTTCATATAAATATATAGATGAAAAGTTAAGCAATCAGAAATCAAATACATATATGCTTACAATTAATTAGAAAAAGCTGTTTAAATCGCATGAAAAAACGTATACAGCTTCTATAATTTCATAGGCAAGAGGACTAATGAATTAGAAAATTTATATAACTTATTATAACTAAGACCTTATTTGACTTCTTCTGTATAACAAAGACGATATGTAGTAGTCATTGAATAGTATGTTGTTAGGTAAGTAATTACAATTGAAAGACGTTACTGGAATTGCTGGAGTACTA
Source organism: Lucilia cuprina (assembly GCF_022045245.1). Taxonomy (NCBI): domain Eukaryota; kingdom Metazoa; phylum Arthropoda; class Insecta; order Diptera; family Calliphoridae; genus Lucilia; species Lucilia cuprina. The sequence goes on along the minus strand of NC_060952.1, from coordinate 44,541,045 downwards.
CCAGTATTTATGTGTATCAGTATTTCAATATTGCAGGAAGACAACTTAACAATGATATCAAAGTAAACTTTTCAAATCCCAGAATTTTTTTATAACATCTGGGATTAAAGATATCACGATATTTTTTGGCAATTCAGTATTCAGGACACGATATCTCAAACCCCGATGTGATGGACAAATTCTGATTCGGGTTCAGAGCAGTTCAATTCTTTAGACTGAAGTATAACTTCGTCTCAGAGTAGTATTGCCAATTTAGCACTTTTTAAACTCATTTAGCACCCAAAAATGTAATATAGCACCTTTTCTAGCATTTTTCAAATATTTTTTGGCACTTTTTTAGAACTATTTATAATATATTCTACATATTTTGTTTTCGTCAATTTTAATTGTTTTTTTCTGTAAAAATATGTTTACAAAATAAGTGCAATATAAAAATAAGTTTTAACCGGTTATTTGTAGAATTATCGATTCGTATAATATTCAAAAGAAATAATTTAAATATATTTTTATAGTAATTCAATAATTCTAAACATTTTTTTCAGAGCAATTTAAATTATCCCAAAAACTCTACTACTAACAATAATTGTTTCAATATAGATACTATAGAAAAATTCGCGCCACAGGACCAGAATATATCAAAACACTAAAAAAACACATAGAGTATATAGAGCGGAAACTCTGCTGTCAAGGACCTAAGTCTGTTGTCAAAAACCTAAGTCGATTGAATGTAGTAGTAGAAAAACTCATGATAGTATTAGTATATTCCCCATATTTTAAATAACCCAACAAACACATAATCAAACGTTTTAAAAATGTTATTAATTTTATTTAATATTAAACATTAACTGTTCTTTAAAAGAGAAACTGATTTTACGTTTACATTCGATTTAGAGTTTTAAAATTTAAAAATAGTTTGATTTACAACCTTTCTAGATTTTACATGAACACTCTGTGTTTGCTGGGTAACGACATTTTAATTTTTTATTCTGACATTTTCACCACAACAATTTTTTATTTATTTTTTAAATTTTACATAACTTCGGCAAAATAAACAGATGTAGGTGACCCAAATTCAAGAGAAAACACTCGTCATTCTTACGAGTATTTGTTTGTGGCGAGGTCCATATACCCTTGATTCATTCAGTAACCTATTCCTTTGACACCAACTCTTCCCTGTTTGCCAGGATAATTTGATGCCATCCATCTTTGTCTTGTCCCGGTTATTGGAGTATTCCATTTTGTATGTACGTGGTCCTGAAGGGACCACTGCAATAACCGGGACAAGACAAAAAATGAAAATTCAGACGAATACGGAAACATACATTCATAATTTTGATATTTTATACAAAACTAAAAATATTTAATTTATTTACATTTAATTTGACAAATGACTGTGGGGAAATCTAACAGGTGGTATGTTGAATACCCATATGTGTGAACAGCCTACTTTATGTTTTCAAAAAAATTTTGACAGGTTTCCCCTCTATGTTTCTCTATGGTTTTATATTTCAATACAAATTTCAAATATTTTTGTTAAAATTAGTAAAAACTTTAAGTTATTGAACAGACATATTCTATACAAAGGATTTAATTTTGTGTCTTTTTGATTGGATATATCATTATAATTTTAAACTCAATGTCAAAAATATTCACAACCAAAAATTTCAATTGATTAGTTCTGGAATTACTTCTTAAATCTATGATTTTTGAAATTCAAATTGTTGAGATTAAAATATTTTCGATAAACTTGATATATTTTTCACTGGTTTTAAGTAGAAATTTTAAAATTCCGTATTTAAATCATCCCAAAATAAGTGGATTTGGTAGGTTTACGTAATAAGCTAAAACCTTTATTTATGTAGTTGAAAAAAGTACGTAGTTGAAAAAGTAGAAAAATTCTAAAAAAATCGATTTTGAAAAACCATATGAGCGCATATGATGTGTATTGTGCAGGAGCTGCGTAATAAGTTACAGGTGCAACTGTTTTAATGACAGTTGGTGCGACGTAATGAGTGGAAGCATAATAGTGAGCTACTGGTGCAAGAGTTTGGACAAAAGTGGGAGCTGCATAATGAGCAACAGTAGAAACAGCATGTGGTTCATGGTGTACGACAGCATTAAAACCATTATGATCATCAGCGGTGTATTTACGTTATTTAACTTGGCTCTTGGAATCACCGATCAATAACAAGCGCTAGCAACAGCAACAAAAGCAAGTGTGAAAACAAACTGTAAATAATAAAATTAAATAATACATTTCAATGTCTCTGTTCGAATATTGAAATTTGCTTGTAAGGGCTAAGTATTTTAACAAATGTGTATGTAAAATATTATTCAATTATTTTTAACTTAACAGTCTGAATACCAATGTTTGGAAATTGTTTTTTTTTTCTCCAGAAATCACACTCATATATCTATCTATCTATCTATCTATCTATCTATCTATCTATCTATCTATCTATCTATCTATCTATCTATCTATATATCTATCTATTTATCTATCTATCTCTCTATCTATCTATCTATCTATCTATCTATCTATCTATCTATCTATCTATCTATCTATCTATCTATCTATCTATCTTTTATCAAGGGAGTTTGGAGCCCCCATATGAATTAAATAGAAGAACTCTTATATCTGAGAAAATATTAGAACTAGAATCTTCCAATATTACAAGAAAAAATGGGGGATTAACATCTAATAAAATGTAATAATATTAAAATTTTTCGTGGGCTACATTATTATTAAAGTTTGTAAAATTTGGCTAACTTTTAATAATTTGAATGACATTTCTCATATGTAAAACATTATATATCTAAAACGTATATTGTTAGAATCATAGGAAAGGAAACTACATAGAACTGAAACTGAGTATGACAAAACCTAAGTCTGCTGTCAAAAACCTAAGTCGTGAGAATGTATTAGTTGAAAAATATGCAACCCAACAAACACAAACTCTTTCGTTTAAAAAGTTTTTATATTTTTGTTTGATATTATATTTCGATATTTTATGAAATAATGTTTTGAATTAGCCATTTTTATTCAATATCAGTTGACCAATGTAAGAAAGATCTTCATTAAAAATTATTCTTTTGTGGGATTCAGTGATTTTCAGATATGTTCGTTTAGTAATTTTCGGGAATGGTCCTAATATGGGAGTTGTGACCAATTATGGACCAATCATTTGCTTATTTTAACTTATTTATAAGAAAATTTAATTAGACAAAATAATGTTTTTTACTGTGGATATATAAATTCAACATTTCACAAAATTAGTTTTGTAGATATCAACCATTAAAATTGTTTTTCAATTTTGGTAGTTTGTACCTTTGTGAATATGCTGTTCGAATTTTATTATAATTTTTTAACCCAAAAATGTCTAATGGTATAATGAATGATCTCAATAGCCCAATTCAGAGCGTACGGTAGTATGGGGGCTAGGCGAAATAATAAACCGATTTCAATTAAAAGAAAAGTATGCGTCACAATTCATAAAATTATCTTTAAGAAACAGTATTTTTAAGAATTTCATGTAGGAATATCTCTCAATCGATGCGTATTAATATACAGAACACAAGAAAAATAAAAAAATATATATTTTTTAAGTTGATTAAAGGAAAAATAAAAGATTGTATGGGGGCTAGGATCAAACAACGCCCGACCATCAAAAGAGCAGTATGTGCCAAATTTCATCAATTACAAAATTTTCAACTTCAGTAGAATGCACTCTTTTCAGCTTGTATGGAAAACGAAAAATTGGGACTCTTAATTTTTATGGACTTTACGGGTGTATAAAATTTGATATTTGTAAAAAATATCATAAACCCAATTCAAATTCATTCCCGAACAATTAATTTCCCATACTTATTTGCTTATTTACCAATAAAATATTTAAAAAGTTACAATTCATGTATACATTCATTTTTTTTATTATTTAATTTTTAAGATGTTTTTTTTTTTAAGAATCATTTGTTAATAATGCGATTAAGCAATTTTATTTGTATCTATAAATTTATTTTTATTCTGTGTGGTTTTATATGCGAAGCAACTCTTGCTTCTAATGAGATCGATCTATTGCAGACATGATTCGAATTTGTTATGTAACATTTTGGGAAAGAAAAAAACCCACACAAATGTACATATGTACAGTGTCTCTCATAAGTATTCGAATTTAGGTATAATATAAAAAGAAATTAAATTTAATAACATATTTTGTATGCAAAATTAATAAATAAATTTGTTAGATTCTCTAGACAGTCCTTAGCTTTGATATCACGCTTTTTAAAACTTTAAAAATTCACACTTACTTAAGTTAATTAAGCTTTTTTTAAAAATAGTCCATAAAATTACCTCACAAAAGTATACGAACTTTTTCTGTATTTCATATTTGACTATATTATACGAAACACGAAAATTAGAATCGAATGTTTTTTTTTGCTAAAAATTGTTTTAAGGGGTAACTATCAACCGAATGGATATATATTTGGTCCACAATTTTGGGGCATTTGTACCATCGTTTCATATAATAGCATGAAAATTAAGATTTTTGACCTTATTTGCCTTTTTTTCCAGAGATAAAACCAAAAGTTAGTATTGGGATCTAATAGATTCCTTCAGGTATCTAAAAAAATAATCTTTGTTATAAGGATTTGTTTTTAAACATTCCATGATATATTTTTGGTATCGTTCTTCTGTTTCGAATTGAATTATCTGGATCTTAAGTACCTTTTCGTACCACTAGGATCGATATTTTCCGACAAATTTGGCTAGTTTATATAATTGTAGATATTAGCATTATATATATATATTATTTTATAAATTTTCAAGACATCGTATCGGTGTAAAACTCCAAAACATGCCTTAACAAAACGTCATCCTATACAGTCGATTTTAGTTTTAACTACTCATAACATTCACGATTATGTTGCCCATTACAACACTGTATGTAAAAATGTTGGGCTTATTTTGATCATAGTAGATAATATTTAAACAGATATCAATATTTTTGAGTTAGATCATAATGATATGGTGACATTCAGCATAGAGCCCATTGGTTATAAAAAGAATGATTCCACTATATTGAATGGCGCTTCTTTGTGGCATGCTTTGGAGTTATAAGCTTCCACAATATATTTGAAAACTTAAAATGTATAACAGCTGATTTCTAAAACAATATATAGAAGACAAGTTACACCGAAAATTTTTGACCCTGGTATTATAAAAATGGACTTGAGTTCCAATAAATTGAATTAGCGATAGAAGAATGATTCCAATAATATATCTTGGAATGTTTTAATACAGATTCTTGTAATAAAAAATAATATTTTTAGATACCCCAAGGGGTATATTAAATCCCAATATCAAATTTTGGTTTTATCTCTGGAAAAAAGAGAAAATACTACAAATTTTGCCAAAAATCGTCATTTTAATGATATTACATAAAAAAGGCTACAAATCCCCAAAAATTGTGGACCAAATGGGCCAAAAATATATCATTTCGGTTGATAGTAACCCCTTTAAACAATTTAAAGCATAAAAACCATTCGATTCTAAAATTTGTGTTTCGTATAATATAGTCAAATATGAGATACAGAAAAAATTCGTATACTTTTGTAAGGTAATTTTATGGACTTTTTTTAAATAAAGCTAAATTAATTGAAATAAATGTGAATTTTTAAAGATTTAAAAAGTGTGATATCAAAGCTAAGGACTGTCTAGAGAATTTAACAACTTAATTTATTTTTTTGCATACAAAATATGTTATTAAATTTGGTTTCTTTTGATATTATACATAAATTCGAATACTTATGAGAGACACTGTATAGGACGTTGTCAGTATTATCAAAATCTTTGCGATTTACTTATATTTGTTTGCTTTAAATTGATATGACGACTATTGTTCTCTGATAGCATGAATTAACAGATGGTGTATTTAGTTTATTATCTTATTTGTAACATTTTCAATTATAACGTATTAAATTTATTTCATTTATTTTTTTTAACTTGAGTAAATTTTTTATTCAAAATTATCTGTCAGCAGAAAAAAATATTAGGATATTTATATCTTCAATATTAAAAGCAAGCATATTATTAAACATAAAAACAAAATTAATTAATGTATAAATTATAATAAATAGTTTAGTTGTTCCTAAATATTAACTATTAGAACACAACCTAGTATAGCGTACATATTATTACTCAACTTTACTTTACTTTAATTCCTGCTTTCAAATATGGTATATTTTTAAAAGAATTCTGTGACGTTTATTTTGTGGGTGGTGTACTCATATCCACAAACATTGTTTTGATTTAAAAATGGAAAGAATTAAAAATACCCAAATTAATCTCACAAAAAAAAACAATTGTACTTTATTACTGAACAATTTATGGTTTAATTTTCTGCAGTGTAGTTCCGTTTTTGAAATTTGTTCTAAAATCGGATAATAGGATTACCAGAGTGTAAACAAGTTATATATAATTTTGAAAACATGAAGATTTTCTGATTTATATTGTGAGTTTTAATTTTGCGATGGAATTATGTTTTTTAAAAATTTTAAGAATATTCAAACAAAGGTCAATGATTCTTCTGTAAGTTTAAAAAATTGTATTAAAAATGTTCTAAATGGGTGATAACCTAATTTAAAGTGAGCATGTTTGACATTACAGACTTATAAGTCATTTATTTGCTAAATACTTGGAAAATTTATAAAATATAACTATCCCAGCAAAAACTCGGTAATAAGTTATACTTCCATAAGCACTTACTTTTCAATGAATTCTACTTATCGTCTGCATTACTTAAAAAGTATTCTAGTAATGACTTTATTTTAAACTGATATAGAAGTACATACTTTATTTTTGGCTTTGTCGATTTGTTTGCACATTTTATTTAATCGCGTGTTAAGAATTCTGTTTTAGAAGAAAGAAAACATAATGAAATTTGTACCTGAAATTCATTATTTGTTACGCAATAAAATAGCTGAGCAGTGAGTAAAACATTTAACTAACAACCCGAAGTCCCTGAATCGTATTTCCACTTTAGTGGAGAGGGTATATTGGGTTTGTGCTGATGTTTGTAACGCACAGTAATATTGGCCCTACACCAACCCAATCGGATTAGAATAATTTTCTGACAATAGTTTTACACTAGTTCATTGGTACGTATAAATTCTTTAACTAATTAACAATGTCCTTAAGTTAAACTATTTTTTATAGATATGCTCAATAACCACAGCCATATTGTAGTACATATAGGCGAAACTGAAGCGATTTTCAAACAAACATTTTTATTCTCTTCACACAGACGAGCTCTGAGAGAATAAAACAAACTTCTGAGTACTAAACGCACTCACAAAACTTCAAATTTTCTTCACAAAATTGCGAGGATATTAGCAGTTATTAGTTTTTCTTATCACTTAAACTTAAAGTTTATTATTTTTTGTGACTCTTTTAAACAATTTAAAACCCCGAACATGATTTATATTTTATAAATATGCATTAGTGCAGAAAAAATATTTAAAAGACCTGTTTATAATATGTTTTGAGATAAAATACCTTTAAAAAAAAATAATTAACTATTATTTTCATTCACTGCCATATAAAAAATTTCATTAATAACACACAAAGAATAACGTTCAGAAAATAAATCTTTTATTTAGTACCTTTTGAACAACTGTGTATATTTTTGTGCTTCTACTAATACATTCTCACCAGTTAGTTCTTTAACAGGGGACTTCGGTCCTTAACAATCAGTTTCGCCTACATACTACTATATGCCCACAGCTTTCTTTTGAGCTAATTTAAAAAAAATACAATTTTTCAAGAATTTTTTTGATAGATTTTGCACTCACATCATATTTAGAGATTAAAAACCCTTAATGGAAATTGTATAAGCTATTTTGAGCCCATTTTCAAAAAAAAATATATATTTTTTAGATTAAAAAACAATTTCGTCTATAAATGAACTTTGATATTTTAAATATTTTATTATTATATATCGATATTAATAAGAACATCGGGGTAACATTTGAAAGGGGTCCATTAAAATTATTTTATGTCGAATTGCATTGCGATATTCGTATTTTTCGCGTCATTTTCTGGAGGGAATTTATATGGGGTGTTGTTATTATGGACTGATCCTTATAAAAACTAGTAGAGAGTTTTCGGTTCCTATAGAACTTATCAGTGTCGAATTTCATCGCTGTACTCGCATTTTTAAGTCATTAATGAGCCTTTTTAAGGGGGTAGGGTCAACTATGGACCGATCCACATAAAACTTGGTAGAAAGATATTGCTTCATATAAAACTTATTTCTGGGAAATTTCATCACTGTACTCATATTTTTAAACCAGTAATGAGCATTAAAGTAATTTTTTGAAGGGGACCTTATATGAGGGGTAGGGTCAATTATAGACCGATCCACATAAAATTTGGTGGAAAAGTTTTGGTTCCTAAGATACTTATGTCAAATTTCTTCGCTATATTCGTATTTTTTGCGCACATAATTAACGTTAATGTCGTTTTCTGAAGGGTCCTTATATAGGGTCAATTATGGACCGATCTACATAAAATTTTGTAAATTTTGACTCGTATAAATCTTACTTCTATGAAATTTCATTGCTAAAATCTTATTTGTAAGCCAGTAATGTGCATAAAATAATTTTTTTGGGAGGACTTTTTATGAGGGGTAGGGGCAACTATGGACCGATCCACATAAAATTTGGTAAAGAGATATTGCCTCGTATAAAACTTATTTCTGGGAAATTTCATCGCTGTACTCGTATTTTGAAACCAGTAATGAGTGTTAAAGTAGTTTTCTGAAGTAGTAATCAGCTTTTTAGTCATTTTCTAAAGGGGACCTTATATGGGGGGTAGGGCCAATTATGGTCCTATTTCCGCCATAATGCTGAATTTTATTTCAGACATCAAAAAACTGACCTATGCGAAATTTTTGTGGTATTTGCTACATAAACAACTAATTTGTGAATATTTGAATTTCTTTATACAATATTCCGGGGGGGTACATTTGTATAGAGGCTATGTGAAATCGTTAAACGATTTTGCCCATTTTCAATACCAAACATTTCTGATCAATAAAATATATTTTGGGAAAATTTCATCTCAATATCTCTTATTTTGTGGACGCTATCGTGCCAACAACAGACAGACGGACGGACATAGCTAGATCGTCTTAGAATCTTACGAGGTCCCAGAATATATATACTTTATGGGGTCTTAGAGCAATATTCCGATGTGTTACACACGGAATGACAAAATCAATATACCCCCATCTTTTTTGATGGTGGGTATAAAAATATAATTTAAATTTTAAATAAATAGGCTTCTATATTTTGTTTGAAAACATTCATTCAATTTATTAACCTATTCTTAAATATTATTATTATCTTTTGTTAATGAATACAGATCATAACATTTATGATAAAACTTTTCTGTGTATGTATTTAAACTCCTTAGCTCAATTTTTGTTAAGACCACAAGGTGAAACTTTTTTCACTTTTTAATATGAACAAAATATTTCTAAATAACAGTTAGTTTTGTTGAGTTTCATTGCGATACAAATGGTTACAAGTCAATTTTAGACGTTTAAGTCATTTTTTTAAGGGGGGTTTGTATGGGGACTAGGGTCGAATATAGGCCGATCCTTACGAAAATCTGCAGTATCATTTATACTTATATAAAACTTATTTGTGCCAATTTTTAGAGAGATAGCAGAATATTTGACGTAATTATAGCATAAAAAGTTCAAATCGGGAGGTACGGTTGTATGGGGGCTAGGTGAAATAATGGACTGATTTCAACCATTTTCAATAGGCTTCGTCCTTGTGCCAAAAAACATGCTTGGTTCAAATTTCATCAAATTATCTTGAAAATTGCGGCCTGTATCTTGCGCACAAGGTTTACATGGACAGCCAGCCAGCCGGACAGACGGACGGACATGTCTTAATCGACTCAAAAAATGATTCTGAATCGATCGGTATACTTTAAGGTGGGTATTGGACCAATATTTTTGTATGTTACAAACATCAGCACAAACGTATAATACCCTCCCCACTATAGTGGTGTAGGGTATAAAAATCTTATAAAATACATGAATTCGTTTGCATTTCTTTTTCATGTGGTTACGTTAATGGTCTGAACAATGACCCCCTTCTTTTACCGGTAATTAAAACATGTGACAGGTATTTGCATTTAGTACTTGACGTAATTGTGCAACTGCACAAACTAAGTGTCAATTAATATTAAATGCTGATCTATAAAACTGTACTTTAAAAAGTTTTTCATAATCTAATGATACTAACAAAACGTCAATGTTAATAACCGTAAAAATTCCCTACTTTATTTTGTTAAAATATACAAAATAGTTTTAAGTGTTTTTTTTTTTAATTGTGGGAATATTTGCAATAAATTAATTTGAAACAACTAATACTATCTGTAGGTATGACGTTGTGTTTGGATTAATTTAACTACACACATACATATTTTAATATGTCAGTTAAATAGGAAATACTCTTAGTCTAGTACATATTTTAGTTAGTCATTCATTTAATTCAATTGTTGTAAATATAATTTGTAAAATTTTTCACTTAAATCTGGCCAACAACAACAAACAGTTGTTTTTTAACAAAATTACTTTGGAATTTATAGCAACCTTGACTTTAGTGTTCTGCGTTTTGTTTTTCGATTTTCTGTTATTTTCGTTTTCAATGCATTAAAAGTAATCCACAAAATAATTACTTTTATGTTGTCCATTTTTATATGAACGTACGTTTGTTCATTTCTTGTTATTTCACTATAAAACTATATCGGTATAATCAGCTAAGTAAACGGGAACAATAAAATTTGCTCAAAAAAAGGTATGAAAACAATTTAAATGCCCTGAATACATCCAAATACTTCACACAAATTATGTAGTGTACATTGTATAGCAGAACACTGAATGTATTACAATCACTTTTTTGTCGTTTCTTCGTATGTGGTTAATATTTTTTTAAAAAACAAATTTATTTTTGTATTTTTTAATTTAAAAATTATTTTTTTGTTAGAAAACATTTCTTTCTATGGCAATAAATACAAGCGGATCAATTTTATGACAAGAATTATAAATATGATGAAATTTTATTTGGATTTTGTTTTTGGTTATATTATAAAAACTTTACAGAAAGTCTCAGTAATGAATATGACAGTAAAGCGCCTTTAAACGAGTCTAAAAAACAATTAATAATAAACTTCAACACTTGTCAAACTAAACAAACTTGATTAGAAAAAGTAGTTTTATTATAACAGTAAAATATGTACGTTATAAATCGTCAAAAATTCATGTATTATTTGAAAATTAAAAATATATATATATGAAAAGATCACATTTGATCTAATCCCTAAATACACTAATATATCATAATTGGATTGGCGATAACGAAAAAAAGGCAAAACCCTAGGTAGACAACTTTCAGACCCCAGAAGTTGATATCGCTATCGTTGCACCATAGTTCAGACTACAATTTTTTTGGTTAAAAGTAAAGATATGTCCAAAAATATTGTTAAAATTTAAAGTTCACATTTTTTTAAATTTTTTGTTAAAAAAATCATAAAAATCATTGAATTCCGTATTTACGTGAAAAATGTGTGTACCGAACTTCATCGAAATCGGAGACGGCCATGTTCAAAACCCTACTTTTTTGTTCGAAATTACCCAATGTACTCTTTTTGTTATACCCTTCACTTTCGAAACAATAAACAAAACACAATATTAAACCAGAATTTTTTTTATTATTGTGATTTCTTGTTTATAACCCCGTGTATATATTAAACAAATATTTATTATGCTAAACGTCAAATTGTTATCATGATAAAAATTTAGCAAATACAGACGTCATTTATTAGCGTTATAACGTTGTTATAACAGTGTTGTCTAAAAAATTGTTTAGACAACGTTCTCTTGATAACAAAAGTCATTTTGTTGTAAAATTTGTGTAGAATTTTGTTTTTGTGCAATTAAAAATGATTTTTAACATAAGTTTTAGTGAAATTAGTGTTAATTTACAAAAATTGCATTTAATTTTAATCGTTTTTATTAAATATAGCATTATTTCAATAAAATTATCTTTTAGTTGTCGTGATAAAATCAGTATTTTGTTACCCCTATGCATGACAATAAACAAAAAACTGGCAATTTTTATGCTGACATTATCATCATATATCGTGATAAATATTTGTCTAATATAGACACGGGGTAAACAACAGAAAGCAACGATAGGGACTAAACTATTGTTGCTGATTGATTGATATTCAAAATGGACAGAAAATGACTAACGTCCATAACAGGCTTAAAAATACTAGTATTTTTATGAAATTATACTTAAATTTTTTTATGAACCAAAATTTCATATAAATCGGCAAATTGAAATTTGTGAATTGTTTTAAGTATTGTAAGTATATTAGCTGTATTCCTTAACTTGTCGGTTTTAGGCAGAAAATTTTTTCCTGGCAAATAGAAAAGAAATTGTCAAATAAATTTAAAAAGTTTATTGAAAACAAAAAAATTTTAAATTGTTTATTTATTGAAAGAGAAATTTAGTTTTTTCTGTTTCCGTACTTTTTACAAGTACGAAGAGAAAATTAATTAATACTCATTAGCCAGAAAAGTTCTGGAACAAAGCTATTACCATATAGTAGTATATAGGCGAAAGTAATTGTCAAGGACCTAAGTCCCCTGTCAAAGACCTAACTGGTGAGAATGTATTAGTAGAAGCACACAAATAAACGCAGTTGTTCAAAAGGTAGCAAATAAAAAATGTATTTTTTTTGCCGTTATTTTTTTTGTGTTAATAATGGAATTTTATATGCTAGTGAATGAAAATATTAGTTAATTATTTTTTGGAAAATATATTTTATCTTAAAACATATTATAAACACGTCTTTTCGTAATTTTTTCTGCACTAATGCAAAATAAAAAAAAGTATGTAAAATACTATTTTAATTTTCAATACGAAAATGTACAACTTTTCTTTTTTCAGTTTTAATAAAAATGAAATGTCAAAGAATAACAAATATTTTTTTTTCGTTTGCAAAATATAAATTATTTTTGGGGTTTTAAATTAATGAAAAGTGTTCCAAAAAATAATAAACATTAAGTTTAAGTGATAAGAAAAACTAATAAGTGCTAATATCCTCGCAATTTTGCGAAGAAAATTTGAAGTTTAGTGAGTGACTTTAGTTCTCACAAGTTTGTTTCATTCTCTCAGAGCTCGTCTGTGTGAAGAGAATAAAAACTTTTTTGAAAACCGCTTCAGTTTCGCCTATATGTACTACTATATGGCTATTACTTTTATATTATATCCCCCATATTCATAAACAAATTTTTATTCTATAGACGATTTATAAATCAAATTTCGTATTTATTTTATTTTTTTTAGAAACTGTAATTATTATTGATTTCCATACATATTTAAACGAAATATTATGATAAATACAAAAATATTATAAATATTTTTACGGTATTTAAATTGTTACAATAACGATGATATGTTTGACTACAATCATAATTTAAACCACAACTATGTTTTTTCTCTACGTGCTCTTACAGAGAATTATATCATTGTATATGAATCGTTTAAAAACCAAAAATAAAGGTATTAAGATATAAGCATTTCAAAAAAATAGTTTGTTATTCGAAATTTATCACTCTCTGGGATTCGGAATTAGTTGATATTGAACCAATTACTAATTAAAGACCCTTTTCAAAAAATCTTCCGGATGTTCATATTTTGGTTTTAAATGTTTTAAATTTATTATTTTTTAATCATAAATGCGTTTTTCATTTAAGAAAAAAGTTTGTGTTCACCGAACTTTGAAAACCGAACAAAGTTCGAGTTCGGCCGAACTTTAAAATTTACAGAAGTTCGGTACCGAACGAAATTCTGAGTAAAGAATTTCCTTGTAAGCAACCACTAAATAATGTCCTTTTGTTTTCGTATATATTAGTTGTATACTATTTAAGTGTAATTCTAATAGTTTCTTTTACAGAAGACGTGCTAATGTCTTCCGATATGACTATTTTAATGTTTGCTCGAAATAGATTTTATATAAGAATTTTAAGAACGTTTTTGATAGAAACAAAGTGATTGATTTTTAAATGTTGTATACCTTATTCAAACTTATTTTAAATACAATAATAAATCTCAATGTTTTTTAGTATAAAATATATTATCACATGAGCCATTAAATCTAACAAATATGAAAAATATCAATTACTTCAACAATTTTTCATTGTAATGATTTACAACATTCCAATTTTAAATTAATGATAATGGCTGTAATAAGAAGGAGCAGCTTTGTGATAACTGACTATCTCCGGAACATGGGCGTAATGGGTCTTAACAGCAACGGCAGCAACATGAGCTACTTTAACCAATGGTTCACGATGTACAACAGCATTGAAACCATTATGATCGTCAGCTGTGTAAGTCACAGTGCGTTTATACCCATCAGCATCAATTAAAGTGTACTGACCATGTACCACATCACCATCACGTTCCTCATGTTGAGACTTTGAGTCGCCTGTTACTTTATCATCAACACCATAAGAGAATTTGTAGTGAGGATGTGGATCGTATTCTTCAACTGTTTTTGTGTAAATCTTATGGGCAATAGGAATTAAACGATGTTCTACTGGAGCAGCATTATAGGCATGTTCAGCATAGTAAACCTTTTGATGCTGTAGAGGAACATAACCTGCTGTAACTGTGGCCACGAGAGCTAAAGCAAATACAAGCTTAAAAAGATGATCAGAATACGATAGGAGTTAGATTTATGTTCAGGAATTGGATCAAATAATTTAATAACTTACTTGGAATTCCATTATTCTTAAATTGATTTTGGTTCTTTACGTGTGTCTTACCAAATGTGAATTGTTAATTTGTTAACATAATCAACTGTTTTATATATAAAATATTTCAGTTAATATTTCGTTCGAGCACGTGTTATACTGCTGTTTTTTGGTAGAATGTTAATATGTTACTTTTTTGGGTTTGATCTAATAAAATGTTTTCTAGAAACGTAATTAATTTAGTTACTTCTTTTAAATAACTGCAAGTTATAAATTAATTATGTTTAACATTTCAACATGAAACACCTTAAATCCAATGAATTTAAAAATACTACAAAACTACAATCAACAAATCAATTAAAATTTTGATATTTAATGATTTTTAATCTAAGCAAAGAAAATCATTAAATTGAATCAATTCTAAAAAAAATATCCACATATCCATTCTAAAAAGTAACAAAAACATTCTAAATAAATATACTTACATATGTACATATCTACCTACATATAAACATATGTTTAAACTAAATATTAAACAATTAACCCATAATATAAGTACTATTAATTTATATATAATAATGTTAGTTGACTTAATTATTATCATTCTACATTAGTTAACACAATAGTAAAGACTAAAATTTCATATTAGCAAAATGTCTTTCAAAGTAAGTTCCTAGAAAACCACTTTACTGTTTTCCTTAAAACAGAACGAACTCTAATCGTATTCAATTTCACTTACAGGTTGTACTTGCTTTAGTTCTCGTGGCCACAGTTACAGCAGGTTATGTTCCCCTGCAGCATCTAAAAGTTTATCATTCTGAATCTGTCTATCATGCTGCTCCAGTACATCAAGATGAAGCTATACCCCATAAGGTTTACACCAAAACTGTTGAAGAATACGATCCACATCCTCAATACAAATTCTCTTATGGTGTAGATGATAAGATAACTGGCGACTCAAAGTCTCAGTATGAGGAACGTGATGGTGATGTAGTACATGGTCAATACTCTTTAATTGATGCCGATGGCTACAAACGTACTGTGACTTACACAGCTGATGATCACAATGGCTTCAATGCCGTTGTACATCGTGAACCTTTGGTTAAAGAAGCTCATGTTGCACCTGTTCCTGATAATATCCATTATACCCATGTTCCCGATATAGTCAATTATCAAAAAGCTGCTCCTTCTTATTATAAGTACCATCATTAAATAAAAATCTAATCATGGGACCTTTTTTGCAGTATTTAGTATATTTTTATCTTATAGATTAAAGAATTTATGTTGTGTTAAACCCTTTTTATATAAGACAGTGTATATAATTTGTACTGGATTGTTAAAATTGAATTTATCATACAAATAAATGTAATATCATGAATTCCATGAGAAATCAAGTAAGAATTGACCGATAGTCTCCAGATTTCTTTAATTTTTTGTATTGTAAATACATACTCTATTAGACACATAAGACATATCAATGTTAAATTCTTAAAAATTACAAAAAGTACAAAAAATCAAAAAGGTATAAAACTTTGAACTTTTATATATTTGAGAGTTTATATCGGATGTTTTTGATTTAGAGCGTGTGTCGTCCGTATGTGTGTCGATGTTAACCTTGGGTGAAATTTTTACCTAAGGAAGACTATTGAAAATGGTTAAAATCGGTCCATTATTTCTTATAGCCCACATACAACCGTACTCTCCGAATAGAGCTTTTGAGCTCATAAATATGTTTCACTCCAAAAATTGGCAAAACTTAGTTTTGTATAAGTCTTAATAATACTGCTGATGATCGGGACACATTTATCTTTATTCCCCATACAGAGTCCCGTTCAAAATATGACTTTATAATCATAATTCACTTAAATACTAATATAATAATACTAATGTCACAATGATATTTTGCATAAATAACTTTAATGTAGACGTAAACCTCTCTTACAGTTTTAACAACTAGACTAAATTGATCTAATTATTCAAAAAATGTGTATTTGAATATTGGGAAGTTAACCCAGGTAAAACTAACATTGAAAAGTAATGAGTTAAAATGCTAATAAAACCTCTTTTCATGACTTCTTCATTAGTATTTCAGTAACAAGCATTTCAACGTTCGCTTACAAATAGGAAGTTAAAGAAGTACATTTCGCTTACAAACAAGTTGTTGAGTAAGTTGTTTTGTTTAAAAAAAATAAGAGACAGTGAGAATACGAACAGGGACTTCGGCTTGTTAGTGAAATGTTCAGTCGCTGCGCCACTACTTAGCTATTTTATTGCGAGTCAAATAATGAGTTCCAAATACAAATTTAATGTTGTTTTCTTTTTTTTACGCAATTTTTAACACTGAATTAAATAAAGTATGCAAACAAAATGACAAAGCCAAAAATAATATACTTCTATATCTAATTAAAAAAATCATAAATTTCTAGAGTAAATTTAAAAGGTTAGCCTGGGAACACTAGTTACAAGTTTTAAATCACATATAAATTTGTATACTTATTGAAAGTAGCAATAATAATAAAAACTGTTATAAAATAGATAGAGTGAAATTAATTTAAGTTAATTAAAAAAAAACATCAGTATTTTCTTGAATTTTATGAACATATTTGCCTAAAATAATAATGAATATGCAATTAATAAATTCAATTACTAAATAATCAAATTATTAATGACACTGAATTTTGAATTCAAAATGATGATTCAGCAAACGTATGTACGTATGTATGTAAATGCACAACTTAAACAAACCAGTTAATTATTTAAACAACTTACGCATGAAACCCAAGTATAATAACAAAAACATTTCTTCAAACTTTTATCATTGATAGTAACTTAGTTAAGCGAGCAGTTAATTTTTTTTACAATTATTATGTATACGTGTACCGAATTAGACAGAGTATTCAAAGAATGTATTATTTTACATAGTTTGAATTCTGCAACTTAGTTGGTTTTTTCTTATTTGTTTATTAAAGGTTAATAGAATTTTATTTATTTATTATTATTTTTTTTAAATTTCTTTTATTAACTTGTTGAATTATTTTTTAAATTTTGAATACTATTGTGGATATTTAATTTTTGTATCACTTAAGACATTTTAGATTATAATGTCACACAATTCAAGAAATTATAGTTTAAAATACTGTAACATAAGCGTGTTTAAAAAAAATAAAATTCATGACAGATAATCTGCAATACATACACATTTGCAAAACTATCTGCATACATGTAGTAAAATACTTAATAGACAAAAACATTATTGCTTGTAGTAAAAATATCGTCGCCTTAATTTATAAAAGATGTTCATAAGTATATGTATATCTTAGTTTAAAATATGCGTATAGGTTGACAGATCTTATAACGATGGTAGTAAAATGTTCAGAGAATTTCTAACAATCGTATGAATTTACAATTTTTGATTGGAAACTTTGTCAGAAAATGTATTTTTCTGTCAGAACCGTGCATACACAGTTTAAGGTACAATTGATTTTACCAAAAGCTGATAATTTTTTTTTTTTAAATCAACCATGTTTTTAAACTAATGTCTTTTTTAAAATAAGATGACGATATGTGCATAAATATGTACATATGTATGTGCAATATACAATGTGTACATAACAGTAATATACACATGTATTTTATTTTACAAGAGTACATGTATAAAAATTGTACATTAGGACTGACCGGCCTAAGAGAAGGCAAAAAAAAGTTACCAATGTAGCTCATAAATTTAAGATTCAATAATTCTTTGAAATGATTGATATTTATTATAATTCATTTACTACAAGACTGTCATAATCTAAAAATGTCCTTTCGAGAAATACGATTTAAGCAAAGTATTTAGTTTTTACATTTACAACAAAAAAATAATATATAATTATGTGTATCTGAAATTCGATAAAAGAAAACGAAGAATGAGATGAAAATAGCGGTTTAATTTTTATTCCCATGTGTTTATGTACATAAAACTACATCTCCGATCTAAAAAAAATTGTGTGCTTTTGTCCTCCGGTAGGTTAGTGTTCTAGTCTGGTAGACAGAGGCGGCGGGTTCGATTCCCACCTGAGGCACTAGTTATGGAGCACACAACTGGTTCGATAGAGACCTAGGTGTATTTCTTAAGATTTGAATAAATCCTCCTTTCAAACATACTAACTATATCCCTGACAAATAAATTTCTGTAAATTTTTTTAGTTCTAAAATCGGAAAATTGAATGTAATATTCCTGCAGTTTAAGTTAACATACATATATACATTCATACATAAATATATTAAATAAATATATGTATGTATTTTTGGTGACACCCTAATGAATACAATAATGGTTATTTAATAATTTGAATATTGATTTTTGATTAATACTCATATGTGTAGTTTGTACGGGTTGTGTGCATTCGTATTAAAATTATAAGTATTATCGTAATAAGTAATTAGTGTACTTATCAAAAAGTGTCTAATATATTAATGAATGAACTTATGTACACTTCTAAAGAAAAACACACTAACACACAATTTGTATTGAAATACAAAAACTGTAAAGGCAAGCACTGTTAACGTCAAGTATGTGCAATAATTTAAAAAAATCAAGTTGCTCGCTTAAGTCTTTTGTTTTATTATGTTGTATGTACTTCATTTTACTCACACTTATTTAATTTTATTAGATTTTATGTATATCGAAATATCTATTCGCGTTATTTAATATATTGATTGTTGTTATTTGGTAAATGTATGATTGAATGTTTATACTTATTGTGCTGTTATGCGGTAATACACTTCTACACATGCGATAGTACAATCCGAAACTATTGAATTGTATGACGGTGTACATACATTGACATGGGTGCCTGACCTGTGGGTGTCTGCCTGTTTAACGTGAATTTTTGTTGTTGTTTATAATTTTCGGATATTCATTGTTTAGCCTGCGGTGAATTATAAATAGTTTTTTGTTATTTTTAACTTTTTGTATATCTATTTTTTGAGGCAACAAAAACTCTAAGCAACAAGCTAAAAAGTGAAATGCCAAGAAATAAAAAAAATTACGATGAGAAATAAAATAAGCTACAAACACATATCCATAAGTGTAATCATTTATCCAGCTATTCCATTCAATCATCCATCCCAAAGTACCTTCAAAAATTAATTACATACACATTCTACATATGTATATGTATATGAGTCTAAGCAAAGATTTTCGAGTATAAAAACAAATGCAATTGCGGATTCAATTATTATTCAAATCACGTACCTCAAAGTGTTAGTACAAAGATTTTGGTAAATAATTATTTAACTTACTTCTTCGTATTTTGGTTAAAATAAATCGATTTTTGTGCAAAAATGGCCTTCAAGGTGAGTGTGTGTTCGTGTTTAAGTTACATCTTTTTGTTTTCCTACAATTTACGGAATTTAAGTTTTAAACAATTTGCCTTCAACTTAAAAAATAAGTAACACTTATTGAAAATTTATATTGATGTTTATTTAAAATCAGTTATGTTTTTGCACATGGCAACAAATAACGAAGTGTATTGATGATATTGGCCTAATTTAAAAATGCAATTCATGGATTAATGTGCCAAGGAAAAAAGTGATAAAAAAGTGATTGCATTTTTTTATTCAAAATCAGTTTATTTTTTTATTTTTAAAGACATTAATGCGATTTTCAATAAAAATAATAATAAAAAAATTTGCAGAAAATGCAAAATTACGCATTCAACATGAACTTTTTTCTGTTGCAAATTTTTAATCTAAAAACAAACTAATATTCATAAATTAAGAATTCTCCTATAAGATAATATAAATGCAGTTAATTTATTTACTAAATATTTTAACAGTTCATCGCTATCTTGGCTTTAGTGGCAGCTGTTAATGCTGGTGTTATCCAAGTGCCACAACATGTCACCTTAGAACACCAACCCACCGTATATCATCATAGTGCTCCCCAAGAACATCATGTTCTTTTGCAAAAAACACACCATGCTGCACATGAAGAATATCCTGACGATCCACATCCTAAATATAACTTTGCCTATGAAGTTCAAGATACTGTCTCAGGTGATTCTAAGAGCCAAACCGAATCACGTGATGGAGATGTTGTACATGGCGAATACTCTTTAACCGATGCTGATGGTTTCCGTCGTACTGTCAAATACACTGCTGATGACGTCAATGGTTTTAATGCTGTTGTACATCGTGAACCTATTAGTGGTCACAAAGTAGTTACCACGGCTCATGTAGCTCCCGTACATGTTACCCCTGTACACACCACTCAATACCATCATGAACCTGCATCATATGCTGCTCCTGTCAATCATCATGCCCATCCTGAGCAAACTGCCCACCAAACATACACCACTTATGAAGTCCCCCAACACGAATCACACGAATCCCAATATCAACATTAAGAAAATACTCTGAGAGGCCATTTTTCTCCCGTTGCATTTTGATCATTTCTACTGTTTTCATTTTCCTATTCATTTTGTTATTTAGTATTTTTTTAAATTGTTTTCTATCTTAATTAGAAAATTTGTACTATTAGTGTTAATTAGTGAATAAATATTTAAGCATTTATCAACAAATGAAAATTTGTTTTAAATCATAATCGTATTGAATTTTTTTATTACTTGTATACAATGCACATTTGATAAACTTTTGGCAAGAAAGTGGTTAATCTGGCCCTGGATTTACCGTTTTCTTGCTAAAAGTTTATCATTATCCAATCAGACCACATAAAGGGTTATCAGGATCTTAGACTTGTGCAAATTCGATATTGCGCATTAAATAGACAGTAAAAAATATTGTAAGGCCCAAAAAGCGTGGAATTGAAATAATCAATACTTAAAAGGGTCCATACATAACACCAGCAGCTGGTACAATAATTTGTGCTTTTATGCTCGAGCCATATATCACACCAGCATGCTTCTGAAATATTATTTTTTCCAAAAATTATGTGTAGTAAAGGTCGTTGCGAATAATAATATTTACAAAATATGTATACTGCAATTACAAAACCGACCCGTAGGCATATAAAAATTATAGCCCTTAATAACATATTTCAAGATTTATTTTTATACCCTCCACCTTTATGAGAAGGGTATATGTATATACAAACGTTTGTCATTCCGTTTAAATTATATACACATATTACGGATCCTTAAGGTCGATTCAATCTTCAATCTGGTTTTGACTCGTGATAAAAATACATATAAATTTTAGAAGGTATTGCAAATGTATTGTATTAAAAAAATAATCTAAATGACAAAGTTTGACACATTTCTTCCAATTGTGTATTTGCTTATAGCAGCTGAACTAATTAGTTATCGTTTAAGAAATTAAACATCTAAAATGTACGGTTCTCATAAAATTCAATAATAAAAACAATTTTAGAAAATAATAAAACCAATTTTTTGTAACATTGAAGAAGTAGCTGGGTAATTCTAAAAAATTTCGAACAAAAAAGTAGGATTTTTAACAAAAGCTCTCCGATGAAATTCGGTACACACATTCTTCGTGTTAACACGGAATATGATGTTCTTAATTCATTACGGTTCAGATTTTATCGAAGTTCAAACTTTATATTTTTATAATTTTTTTCAACAAGCATTAAATTTAACATCGTATTTTTTCTAAACTACTACTACGAAAAATAAAAAAATTATGTGTGGTGATATATGTGGATGCTATTTATATCGAATAAGTTTTAGACATTACCCTTTCCGAGCTTAATGAAACACACACACATGAAACACATTTAAAGTTCTCCAAAATTTTTAAATTCATTACGGTTTAGATTTTAGCAAGGTGCAAAGTTCACATTTTAAATATTTTTTTTTAATTGGACTTCGTATATTTTCTAAACAGTTTAACCGATTTTAATCTTTTTGTGTGTGTGTTTCATTAAACTCGGAATAAAACTTATTCCATATCTATCACAACACATAATTTTTTTATTTATCGAAAGTATACATTTATAAATAAATTATTAAATAACTTATTTATAAAATGTTTCTATATTTTTTAATTATAACAAATTTAATCTGAATTCATTCATAAACTATTTGGCGCTAAACACTTCTAAGCATAAGTATGTAAGTATGTGTATGGTCAATTTCACATCAAGTTGTGATCTATTTTGATAAAATTTTGAACCAAGGTTAGTACTAGGGTATAGTAGATCAGAAACTAATTCTCAGCTTTATCTATTAAAAACTGGTAAAATTTGAGCAATTTGTCATTCAGGGTTTTATTCGAAAGAACTTTTAACTTGATGAACTAGCAAAAAATGTCCAAAGGACTGAAAGCTATTTCTTTATTGTTTCTAATAAATGTGTGTTTTGTTTTTCTTTTTTTTTTCAATATTTTGAGTTAAAATATTATTGCAACCCACAAAGCTTTAAAGGTAATCGTCTTTCTTTTGAGCAAAAAAAAAAAAAAAAACAAAAATAAGGGAAAACATTGATTTTAAAAGTTGGGTCAGTTGACACGAAATGGCCCATATGTATTTGTATGTCTCCAAATTCCCAAATTTCATGGCTAAAAACCTAAAAAATGTATGAGTATATGATATAAACGTGGCAAAAAATAGAAAAAACTATTTTTTATTAATTAAGCGTTGATAATAGGATTTTGTTTATACCCACCCGAAACTGGTTGTGTTGATACTTGTACAACACTAACAAATAGTATTCTGAAAATTATTAAAAATAAATATACTCGTTGTAAATTTTTTCTTCTTGTTAAAACGACAATTAAAAAGAGAATTGTGACACTACAAATCTATAAGTATAAAAACATGGGTTTTTTTTCACAAATTATAATTAAATTGAAGTTTGATTCAGTAAAACAACATTTGTAGTCACTCGAATATAACTAATCAAATGGGCATTCAAGGTATACTGTTTTAAGATGATTCTAAAATGACTTAATTATCGCTGTATTTGCTTTGCTTACTGTCGCCAATGCTGGCATCACTACAGCTGCCCAATTCTATCACACTGCCCCTGCTGCAGTTGTAAAAACTGTCGCTCCAGTAGCTCACTATGCTGCCCAAAACTGATGATGAATATGATCCCAACCCACAGTACAAATTTGCCTACGATGTCCAAGATACCATCTCTGGTGATTCCAAGAGCTAAGTTGAAGAACGTGATGGTGATGTAGTTCGTGGTAAATACTCCTTAATTGATTCCGATTTAAATCAAACTTTACAATATGTGTGTATGTCTGTGTAAAAGGGGTACTATAATTACCCAGCAAAAATAAAACGAAGTTCTTCCAAAAGAATAACATTTATCACAACTTTAAAAGTGAATGTTTTTACCCTCTATAGAAGTAATTTTTATTGACTCCCAAAGAATGTAAAGGAATCCATGTTTTTTAAATTGGTATAATTTTTGTAATGATTTTTTTTTAACTAAACTAATTCTATTTTGGAGTTAATTGATAAATGAGTGTAATTTATTTAAATATGTTAATATTATTTGAGTCAAATTAATTGTATTCAATAATACTACAATTTCACTTCCTAATAACTTCCAAAAGATGAACATAAAAATTACTTGCTGAATTTGAAATCAAAATCAATGACATACCCCATAACTGCTTCAGGTCTCATGGAGTAAATTCTACTTCATTATCGCTTTTTGGAAGTTCTTTTTTGCCTGTTATAATTAGTTAAAAGTAGAATAACACAATTCCATAATTTAATTACGGATGTACTTAAAACTTAAACACTAACAATTCCAAGAATTCAATTAGAATGTAATATATATTGTACTCTAAATACGTAATCTAATCTAAATATATATAAAAAAGTAGCGTTACTGACTGACTGATTCATCATTGCACAGCCCAAACGGCTGAACATAGAATCAAGAAATTTTTACAGTAGATGTGTTTTTGGTTATGTATTTCTACTAAGAATTTTTTTTGGAAATTTGTACGTTTACGGGTAAAAAGGGGAAAAAATGGGTAAAACAGGGTTTCAATCTTACACAATATTGATACAAGAAAAAATTTTAATGCGCCTGTATCTACTCTTTAAATTAACAGATGGGTGTCTGGTACTTTTTTGAAATTCGTAATTTAAAGGGGTAAAAATGTGCAACAAAGGGGATTTTGGTACTTTTTTTAGCCCTTTATAACTTTTGAACTAATTAACGTAATAAAATTTTTATAGATATTTCGGTAACATCTCCCAAAATTATAATGTTTCGTACTTTTTAAAAATTCAATTCTTTCTGGGTGTAAAAGAGAGAAACTACTTTTTTAGCACATTAAGAAAACTTTTTCGGTTTATTGAATTATTCCTATTAAATTAAGGACTAGCTCTGTAATATTTATTGTAATAAAATTTTTTTCATTTCACTGGGGAAAAAGAGTACCAAAAAGGGAAAAACGGGAAATTTAATTTTATTCCAACACAATTTTTTTTTAAATTTTAAAAAGTAGTTTATTTACTCACACAAAATAAACTGTTGGTATATTATTTTGGAATTCGAGTACTAAGACCTATATAAAACCAAATTCGAGTTAATTGTTTGTTATTTTTTAAAATCACTATTTTTCTGGAACAAATGAATGCAGATTTGAATTGTTTGAGTTTTATTTGTGATATATAGATTTAAATACGGAATATTTTGTAAACATAATTCTCGAAAAAGTATATTCCTAAACGAAAAGGGGAAATTTTTTTTCTTTATTAGTACTTTTCACTTAGGTAAAATTTATTCCACTTTTGGTACTTTTTCTTTCTTCAAATGATACTCTTTCTATGTTCTTTAATATGAATTCAAAATTCATGATTATTAAACATACATGGTCCTCATTGAATAAAATTCTTTCGAAACTTTCTATAATGTGGAAGCTAAATGAATGAAACTAAACATACAATCTTCTTACTGAATGCGAATTTAATCACGTGATATTGAACGTATAAAACTGAAACATGAAAAAAATTTAATCAATTTAAATTTTCTATAAAATTTTTTTTATTTTTGCATGAAAATTATAAAAATATACATATATATTTACTTTATTATTATTTTTATTATAAGTCTTATTATAACTTTTGTATTACTCATATATATCTATGTAATCGATTTTGGCCAATGAAGGGCTTGTAGATTATAAATGAATAAATAAAATGAAATGAAAATGAACAAGTAAGAGTGTTATATTCGGCTATGCCGAATCTTTTATACCCACCATCAAATCACTGTTATATAAATGAACTTTGATATTTTGAATATTTTATTATCGATATTAATGAAAACATCAGGGTAATATTTGAAAGAGGTCCATTAATGGGGGTTTTATTATTGACAGTGCTAATTTTTATAGCGAGTAGGGGTATTTATATATATATATATGGACCAATTCTCATTAAAGTCTGTAGGAAGATTTCAGTTCCTTATTTGTTTAAAATTTCATCGATCTACTTGTATTTTAAGCCACTAAGGAGCATTAAAGTCATAAAATATGGTAGTGAGAATTTAAATCAAAATTGTTTTATGTCGAGTTGCATTGCGGTATTCGTATTTTTCGCGTCATTTCTGGGGCGGAATTTATATGGGGGACTGATCCTCATAAAAATTGATAG